>NC_030443.2:3774254-4074254 GCF_001660625.3 Ictalurus punctatus
TCTATTGTTTTATTCAGCAGGGTATTACTACTACTACTTCTACTACTACTACTACTACTAATAATAATAATAATAATAATAATACACAATTAGTATGTATTATAAAGCACCGTTCATACATTAAATGCATCTCAGAAAAGCTTGCAAACAAAAAAAGAAAGTAGAAAATAAAAATGTAGAGATACTGAAAATAACAATAAAGTGACCATAAAAGTATATGATCACATAGTATTAATATATTATTATATATAATACTCTGATATATATTTATATTAAAGTAGCATTTTTTTATTACACCGTACATGTACAATACCTTTTTTGGACAGTGAGGTTGGTAATGTATATTAAACTTTGACACTCAAAACCTGGGACATTATCGGCATACCTTTGGCAGTAAAATTCAGGCTCAGGATCATTCACACTTACTACGACAGTCCCATTTCATCTGATATGTCTGACAAATCATTGTATTTAGTGATTTTCAACCAGTTGAGTCATCCCATCCCCCCCCCCCCCCCCCACCCCATCTGCAACTCAGAGTCCACTGGTACTTCTCTCCAGGATGACACATCTCCACCGTCCACCTTACAGAGCGTCTCTGATACTGCCAGTACATTTTGGTACATTTTTTGGCACATCAGCTGGAGCTGATATCATATATCCCCAAGCTGTTCTGGAACAGAGTGTCTTTTCTTCTCTGCTGAACAACTCAGTTGGCCTCCAATACCTCCATGCATGTGCTTCTCATCTGGTTCATTCAGCGACTGCAGGAAAATAGTTATATTATTAATAGTAATCGTAATAGTTATGGTATGGCAGAGCACCGCAGCCAAGTCATTTCAGAGCAAGAAATGGTGGTGAAGGTATACCTGTATTCTTGAGAGAACAGAAAACATCCACAAGGTTCTATGCCACTAGCTAAACTGCCTGTATATAGTGAAGTGTCAGTCAAGCTCAGTCAAATTAGTTGGGTCAATTAGTAAAAAAAAACCCATTTACCACATGCATTACTCATCTAGGTGTTACATTAGGCTTTTTGCACACACTAATTCAAATTTGACGTTTTTTCCTAGGTCAGGTGTCAGGTTGAACTTGTGACTCAAGCTGGTGTGGCACATGTGAGAGCAGGTGGCTGATACAATAGTGGCATGTTCTACCACTTGAGGTTGTGTTGAGATAAAACGTCATGCCATCCATTTGCAATAAGACACAGAGATGAGCTCATGCCACATAATTAAGGACTCTGAATATCCATGGAACGATCATTTAATCAAACGTAATCCATGCCATTTATGGAAGTACTATATATGCACAGTTCATTGCCTGCCATACGGTCCTTGCCTTGTGGTATAGGAAAAACTCTTCAGCCATTTCAGTGCTTTATATGTGTACTATTTATTAGTCGAGAATTTGGAGTATGCACCTCAGGCCCTTTTAAGACTTGGCATTAATTTCCATGTCTGGCAATCTGAGACCAATATCTGTTCACACCTGGTATTTTCATTTGTTTTGAATGTGTCCCCACTGACCATTGTGATCACATTTCATCAGTAGCAGGGCTGCCAAATCTGACAAAAGCAACCTGGTGTCACTTTAAAACCATGCGTAAAAACTGCTAACCACTAGCAAACAAAAGTTCGAAGTGTTTAGTGTCATTTTCAAAGTAAAACTGTTGGGTGCTCAGATCAGTCGGTAAAAGCTTTACTCATGCTGTTATCTCATATTTTGTGCAAGACCCGCTCATCTAATCACGTTCTTTTGTTTTTACACAATCGCAGAAACAAAAACAGATTGATTTCCCTGCTTTTGCGCGTGTTGGCTTTATCCTATCTTGTTTATTGTGCCTAGTGGTATTCTTTAACCATACAGTGTTTTTCTACTTCTTGTTCTTTCTCTTGACTATTAAATGCTTCTGCTCCTACCAGAGCTGCCATTTGAGTGTGTACCAGTGACGCTCTGAATAGGCAATATTAGTTACTATCCTTCACCCCAGCAGCCAGTAGTCTGGCACCAGGGGTCAAATTCTTCTCCGTGACTGTTTCCTTAGCGAGAGCTCCAGCATGGGTTGAGCTTGAACATTACCCTTTTTAGTACCTCTGCCCCCTTTCTTAAAAGCTAAAAGGTTCAATATTATTTCTTAAGGCTCTAAAGAATGTCACCTCTCTTAATTACACTTGCTCCTATTGGCTCCTGCTACTTTGCCTTGAAAGCTGGCTGCTTGCTGGATTTAGGAAGAAGGTAGCACTTTTGGTCACTAATGAAAAAGCAACTTGTGCAGACTGTTAAAGCTTCAAAGTGCACTCGGTATTCCACATAAATGAGCTTGCTAGTCTGCACCCCACAAAATGTGGGGTCTGTAGGGCAGCTGGAGCCCTGGGGTCAGAGAAGGAGGTTAGGTTTGAGTTTCATGTTTCCTAGTCAGCTGTTCATCTTTGAGCCCTCGATTGTCTGCAACTTCATGTTCATGTTAGTTTTAGACTCAAAAGCTCCGCCCACATACAAGAGAGAATCTGATACTTACTGTACACTTAGCTGGCCACAGGCTTCAGGATCTTGGTGGCTGTAATCTGATTGGCTGACGTGTATGCATTTTCTGTACACTAGTTTCTGACAGGAAAACTTTCACATATGCACTGATTAATCTGTTTGAATCATAAACCTGGTGTAGTTGCCTCCTCAGTGTGGTTCGTTTGGAGAGAGCATCGCAATCGACCAAAATAAGCGGTCGGAGACTACTTGTTCAACTAAAAGTATCTTCTGCTTTAGACGTGGCGACAGGTGTGATACCGCTCTAACCAGCACTGAGACAAGTGTGGACTGAGAAAAGTTTCTGCTTTATATTCTGCTTAGGATTTCTGCCCCTCTTCTTTGCACATTATTTGAATTGTTCGTGTGCCAGTTTAAACATCATTAGTTGAACCACTGTATTTGCGTTCCCTAAATTAAAATCCGACTGAGATGACAGTGCTGTGATGGACTCTTGGCAAGCTAATGATTCCTCCACGAACAGCCTACTGGGCGGAATATGTCAGTCAGATCTATTGCTGTTATTTTTTCACAAATGTCTACAAACAGCTTTCAGTCTCCCAACACCATGTAAACGACGGCCTACAGCTATAGATTGCCATGACTTGATTGACATTTTTATGGACCAGCGTGAGGACATTTGAACTATCAGTCCATGTTGCTTTGTTGATTCTTGACAGTTATTGTGTATTTTCTCAGCATGTGAAGATCCTGCGGGCGCTGGTGCTGGGGGAACCGGAGCGGGGCCAGACACAGTACCAGGGCCTGTGTTTCATCAGCAGGCTAGAACATGGAGAGATCATCCCAAGTGAGGCCATGGTCAGACTGAGACAGGTCAGACATGGATCGAACTGATACACTAAAAGAGTCAATCCCACCTATTATGATTAAGGATAATTAGCCATTAGCTTAACAACAAATTGGTGGGTATTAGGTGTTTTTTTTGTTTTTTTAATGTTAACTTTAATTTTTGGTTAGTCTATTCTATTTTGGTAGAGCCAAACAAATACCCTAAAATGCTATGTTACTGATTGAACCTTGTAGAAAAACCCGCATGTGGTGCGGACTGCCGAGGAGAAGCGTGCTCTTGAGCGGATGAGCATGAACATGGCAGTGAATCTGACTCTATCCTGGCCCCTCAGCTCCCATATCCGCAGCATGTGCCGCGACGCCCAAGACTTCATCTACACACGGGAGCAGGACGTCAAATACTGGCTAGAAAAGGGTTCGTGTTTGCTATATGGAAGGCACTCCCTTATTAAAAACCTGTACTAATAAATGGATTGTGTATTGTGTTGAAGGTGCCATAATGAATAATGCATAATGCTTTTTCATACACCAGTGGCTATCACTGAATGAAAACTAATGGAAAACGTGAAAGAAAATGCTGAAATGTTTTACTGAGGTGGATCTCTAGGGGCCTCATGATTTGATTGGATTTCACTTCAAGGTGCCAGTATGTGATTTCTGACCAGCTGAATGTCAAATGATGTTCCACTGGGTAGTTGGTGTACTACTACGATTTATACTTGAATGGGTAACCTCATTTTAAAATCATATTTTCGATATAAACATGATTTTTTTTCTCTCTTATAGCATAGCGAACACATCATACTTCGTAATCCATTGGTTGTTACATGTTTGGAAACACAAGACCTGTCCTGAAGGACTTCCTGTGTTGGTAAACATAAAGAAAGTTACAGCTTTACCACTGGCACTGGAGATTCCTTCCAAAAACGCGTCTACGGTTCACTCGCTGTCATTTTTTTGAGAATATCATAAAATCTCTGTGCAGGTGTGGACGCCTCCATATTCAAAGTCTTCCCCCAGAACGTCGAGAGTGCAGGCCTGCCGAGTTGCAGCGCTACCACGGATCTGTGGCAGCCGTGTTCGTGTAGCTACACCCTGAGGCTGGAGTGGTACCCGTGCATGCTGAAATACTGCCGTGGCCACGGCCCGAGCCCGTACAAGTGCGGGATCAGGAGCTGCAGCAAGGCTTACCGCTTCGACTTCTACACGTCACGCAAGCAGCTGTGCATGTGGGACGAAGAGAGCTAACGGCGCCACTGTATACGGATCACTAATAATGTACCGAATATGAGTGTTACGCTAAAGGTTCAACCTTTGTCTGGAAAAAAATTAAGCTGGGTAGCAATGAGGTGCCTTCAGATAGAACTTAATAGTAAAATGGTTCCGAAGTGTTACTTTAACTTTTCTTTATTCAGGAGGATTCGTATTATCATCACAGCTCCAGACTCCAGTATCTTCAGGTTTGCCTTAAAGGAGAGATATTTTCACTTGAGCGATCAAGCCAGGTCGTTACGTTTATTTCCGCTCTCACTACAGAGTAGCCTCGAGGCAGAAAGTCACATGACCGATAGGTTAGGCGTGTAGGTTACATTCTCGCCTGGGAAAGAGGCGTTTGCTTGGATTCTGCAGGAATTCATTGTTGACATTGTAAACATCACATTATTTTGTGTTAACATTTATTAGTAACTTTCGTTGTCTGTAATGGGAAGAACATGTATAGTAGAATTTATTATTGGTCTACGGTAGTCTTTTTTATTTTGTGTATATTACTTGTGTTAAACACTCATGGCTCACTGTATTAGGAACATAAATTTTTTACAGTTACGCGATACATACTCTCGTGCAGATCCAGGTCAAGAGCTTCTGTTCGTGTTCAGAATGAAGGGAAATGAGATCTCTGTGACATTGATTATGGCATGGTTGCCGGTAGGAGACTGCTGGTCTGAGTGTTTCAGAAACTCCTGGGACTTTCAAGCACAACAGCCTCTACACTTTCAACAAAATGGTGGCTTTGTTGATGAGAGCGAGAGATCAGAGGAGATTGCCCAAACTCGTTCGAGCTGACGCAAAGGTTACAGGCTACAGTAACTCAAATAACCATTCTTTACAATCAAGGTGAGCAGAAAAGCGTCTCGGACCACACACCACATCAAACCTTGAGGCAGATGGGCTACAACAGCAGAAAACCTCATCAGGTTCCCGTCCTGTCAGCCAAGAACAGGAATCCGAGGCTAAAGTTGGTATAGACTCAGCAAAAAAAAAAGCTCTTGACCTGTATCTGCATTATGTTACACGTTGTGCGATATTTTTATTATGATTTTTTTTTTTGCTTTATCTACATGTAGATCAGAAGCATTGTTACATTTTAAAGGTACAAGAGTTCTCATTTTGTCATTTTGACAACTATTTCTTGTCGTAATTTACACACAAACTCTAAGATAACTGTGACCGCTAGAAACTCGCAGCCCTGTTCGAAGGTTTAGCCGTGAAACATGTTCAGTCTTACGAACAAAACAAGAGCCATGCTGGCAGCTAAGGCACGTTTTTGTGTGTTGTGTATTTATTGCTAATTATATTCAAGTGATGCCAAATGTGCTGCTCACACTCACCATAACCCTGACTAATTATCTCATTTCCATTTCAATAACCTCATTACTATGAACGCGTACGCTACGGTGGGCAGATGAACCTTTTACACAATGCAATATTGTTATCATGTTTGGGACATTTTTTTTTTTTTTTTAAATTTAGGAATCTATCCTAACAGATTGCACCACAGTATGGCACTGTTCCAGGATTTGAACTGTGTTCAATATTTTCATATATAGAAAGGTATGTGTTTACATGTTTGTTTTTATGCACAAAATGATTGGTCGCTTGTGATCTGAAAATGCATATGCTCAGGTTTCTCTTCCATGCTGGATATGATGACTTACACTTACAGTCTTACAGTGTTGTGGATATGACTTTTAAAGCATGTTCCATCCGGTTTGGCTTTTCTTTTACAACAAGCCAGATGTGAGGATGATTTAAACATGTATAACTAATTACGTATGCCAGTGTAAATTAAGATAAAAAAAAATAATAATAAACTTTATATTTCAGTATGTTAACATCATCTGTGTCTGTGGTTTTGTTCTGTAAAACATAGTCTGGATTACACAATTATTTTATAAATATATATTTTAATGATGTTACAATCAACCACTATCAAACTTTCATATAGTTATTATAGTTCTTATCACAGTGCTGTTTAATTCTTGATTATGATTGGTTGTAACAGTAGCTCTGACTGCTAGGTAAAGTGTGCCACCAAAACAGCTCGATTCATGGACTCCACGAGACCTCCGAAGGTGTGCTGTGGTATCTGGAACCAAGACGTTAGCAGTAGATCCTTTAAGTCCTGTAAGTTGCAAGGTGGCACCTCTGTGGATCGGACTTGTTTGTCCGGCACGTCCGGCAGACGCTCGATCGGATTGAGATCTGGGGAGTTTGGAGGCCGAGTCAACACCTTGAACTCTTTGTCATGATCCTTACACTTGCCCATTTTTTCCGCTTCCAACACATCAACTTTGAGAACTAAGTTGCTGCCTAATATATCCCCCCCTAACAAATGAATCAATGTTATTCACTTCCCCTGACAGTGGTTTTAATGTCATGGCTGATTGCTGTACTCACTACATTTCAAACGAAGAAAGTGCCGTTCTACATTCTACTAAGTTCTGTTCACTACATTTCCCAATGTCACAACAGCTCTCTTTAATCATAAGGTGCCTTTATTATCATTATTATTATTATTATTATTATTATTATTATTATTATTATTATTAGAATTTCGCTTCAAAGAGTTCCTTGAAAGCAAGAACGAGATCTGACATGCCTTACTGTTTTCTGTCTGATACCTACACTTTCTAGTTATCTCAGCAGTTTGCTAGCTATTAACATTCAGCTAGATTAACAGAAATTAAGCTGTGGATGATAACTAGCTGTTATTAGCTAGGAGTCGAAATACAAACTGCCTCAATAAACACAAACTGTACAGTATGTAGCAACAGCTTTAGATGTGTTATTATTATTATTATTATTATTATTATTATTATTATTATTATTATTATTGTTATTATTATATCTACGTTTTGAGAGTTAGCATTACAGCAGCTAATGTTTTCCCACTTTGGTTCCTTGGTTGAAAGTGTTAATTTACCATAAGTAACCCAAATCTGTGTGATTTGATTCAGATGTCTTCTGTTGTGGGGGTTTTGGGGGTTTTTTTTCATTCTTTCATACTTTAAGTTTTGAGTGATTAAGTGATTAAATAAATTCCACATCATACAGTGTGACAGGATGCTTGAATTCTTGCCTACATTTCCCTTCATATTAGGTTTGTTTTCCTCCGTTATGTTTTACATTAGAACTCTGCCCTCTAGTGTTATTTGTGTAACACAGTGCACACAGAGATTGGGGGAGTAAGCCTCAGGCGTGAGCTCACTTATCAGGATGTCCTGTTCAAACAAAGTATCATAACCAGGACAAAAGTCACAAAGAAGCTACAATGGAAGCTGATGTTCATTGTGTGACTTGATAAGTGTCTTGTGAGCTTTGCACCTGCTCTTTACATCTATTCAGTGCTATTTAAATACTTGAGTCTGAGCATTTAAAACAAATAAAAAATAATAATAAGAATTTTTTTTTTTAATGAAAACTCAATCTTTTTTTCTTTGTACAGTTCCCTATATTTGAGAGGAGGGGAAAAATTAAGAAATGATTACATTATTTTGTACGATTCTTTTATTAAAATGTTTAAGTATAGCGCTTTTAACAATACAGAAAACAACACACGATGCAGAAATCTGGATGTAGACAGAATCAATCCAGACGTGACAGTGGCAAGGAAAGACACGAGGAGGAAACCTTGAGAGGAGCCAAACCGAAACGTGTAACCAGTAATCTTCTGACTCGATAGTAGATATACAACTCCAATTCCGAAAAAGTTGGGACAGTATGGAAAATGCAAAAAAACAAACAAACAAAAGGAGTCGTTTGAAAATTCAATTCACCCTGTACGATAACGAAAACACATTACTAACATTATTTGATGTTTTTTAATTTGTGAATTGAATTGAATTTTGAAAATATACACTCATTTCAAATCTGATGACTGCAACACTCTCCAAAAAAGTTGGGACAGTCGATTGTTTACCTCTGTGCAACATCAGCTTTTCTTTTAACAACACTTATTAGGCGTTTGGGCGCTGAAGACACCATTTGGTTAACTTTAGCAAGTGGAAAGCATTTCTTTGGCTGCGCAACTGTACGGGGCCATTGTTGCCTTATTTTGCGCTTTATAATGCACCACATGTTCTCAGTTGGAGACAGAGATAGGTCAGGACTGCAGGCAGGTCACGCTAGCACCCGCACTCTCTGCTTCCACAACCATGCGCTTGTAATCCGGGCAGAATGTGGTATTTGGTGTTGTCCTGCTCTGGATGGCAGCGTATGTTGCTTCAGAATGTGTACATATCTTTCTGCATTAATGGTGCTCTCACAGATGTGTGAGTTACCCCCATGCCATGGGCACTGACAAACCCTCATACCATGACAGATGCTGGCTTTTGGACCTGACGCTGATAAAAGCTTGGATGGTCCTTTCCCTCTTTGGCCTGGAGAACACGATGGCTGTTTTATCCAAAAACTATTTGAAACATGATTCCACTGTGCTACTGTCCATCTCAGATAAGACCGAGTCCAGAGAGACCAGAGTCGGCGGTGCTTCTGCACAGTGTTGATGTATGGCTTCTGCTTTGCTTAGTAAAGCCTTAACTTGCATCTGTGGATGTAGCGGCGAATTGCGTTGACTAACAAAGGTTTACGAAAGTTTTCCCGAGCCCATGTCAGGATATCCGTCACAAACTCATGTTTTTAAGACATTGACCTCTGAAGGATCAGAGATCACATGCATTCAGAAGTGGTTTTCAGCCTCGCCCTTTATGCACCGAGGTTTGACCGGATTCCTTGAATCTTTTAATTATATTGTGCACTGTAGAAGGTGAAACGCCCAAAATCCTACCAATTTGTTGGAATGTTGTTCTCAAAGTGTCGGATTATTCACTGATGCATCTGTTGACAGATCGGCAAGTCTCGACCCATCCTTGCTCTTGAAGGACTAGGACTTTTTTTCGAGGCTCCTTATATACTATGATTAGATGATTACCTCACCTGTTTCACATCACCTTCTTATTTCAACTTCCATCTTCAAAAAAACTATGCAGTTGATTAGGTGGAACATCAAATATGCTTTTTTTTTTTGCTTAAATACAAGTCAAAGTACATTTACAAATCACTCCTCTTTGTTTCTATTAGCGTTTTACATACTGTCCCAACTTTTTTGGAATTGGGGTTGTATAAATTATTACAATATTAAGATGTAGAAGAGTAAAACAAACAGTACGAAGTGTGTTGAAAGGAAATTCAGTATGAGTGTGATGAGTACAGGACAGCCTTTATGATTACAGCAACAGTTCTTATGCACTAATATCCTTCTATAACAAACCATGATACAGTGGTTAAGGTTATGTTCTAGTGACATGTGTTCAAAACTTAGAAATTCTAGAAATGTACTGTTGAGCCCATTACAATGCCAGTCTTAAATTGACTACAAAATGGGTGAAGCGCTAAAACCTAATCTTTTCAAAAACCCTAGGCAAATTGTGAAATTCAATATACACGGATCAGCCATTACATTAAAACCACTGGCAGGTGAAGTGAATAACACTGATTTCCTGTAGTTACAACGGCACCTGTCAAAGGGTGGGATATATTAGGCAAGCAAGTGAACAGTCAGTTCTCAAAGTTGATGTGTTGGAAGCAGGTAAAAAGTGCAAGAGTGGGGATCTGAGCAACTTTGACAAGGGCCAAATTGTGATGGCTGGACAACTGGGTCAGAGCATCTCCAAAACGGTAGATCTCAATCCGATCGAGCGTCTGTGGAAGTGCCGGACAAACAAGTCCGATCCATGGAGGCCCCACCTCACAACTTACAGGACTTAAAGGATCTGCTTCTAACGTCTTGGTTCTAGATACCACAGCACACCTTCAGAGGTCTTGTGGCGTCCTCGCCTCGACGGATCAGAGCTGTTTTGGCGGCACAAGGAGGACCTACACAAAATAGGCAGGTGGTTTTAATGTTATGACTGATCAGTGTATAAGATAATTTATACATTTTTTTCTTAAAGCACTGGGGTCAAAGTATGTTATAAGCAGAAAAACCTGGTCAAAGTTTGGTCAAAATTGTAGTTTTTCATCATTTGTGGCACATATAAACTGTCATGTGACAAACATTGTTAACAGATTAGTGCAAGTTCCAGTTTGAAAGCTAGCTGGTTACATGATACATTTGTGGCTAAAAGGTCTTCACCTTTCTGAACTTGTCAAATCAATCAAAATGCACGTTTTGTGTCACGTCAGTGGGTTGGAGAAAAAACAGCTTTACTCCTCATCTCTCAAATGTTAGCTAGCAAGATAATAACTTCTGCTAATACTATCGAGCTAGCTAAAAGTCAGCTAGCTAACTTGTTTAAGATTAGGAATAAGGCTATTGCTAGTTACACTTTGGATTTATCAAGGCAGTTTGCATTGTGAGAGCTGACGATTAGGATTCGATGAATTTCTTTATCATCATGCTAGCTTTGTGGTATTTGTGTTAAATTAGTTGAATGCTAATAGCTAGCTGCCACGATACAAACTGCTGTGATAAATGCGAATTGTATTGGGTCGTATTCTTAGTGTCACATCAAGTAAAGTTGTTAAAAAGGTTCAAAAGTCACATGATTACCTTGTAAATATATGATTAGAGAGAAATGAAGATTTTTCTTTTGAAGTGTAGTGAGTAAAAGTAGTAGGTGGAAGAAAAACAAGCAGTTTAAGCAGATTAATAGTTTATTAGTTTATTATCAGATTAAATCATTATTGGCAATTTAATAAAACACACCAACATGTTCGAATCATTAAATAAGATGAGAACTTTTTCCTATTTTATACTGAACGCCATAGTGGACTTCAGTCATTTTCAAGATCGCTACCTTATCACCCCTTTAAACCTTTACAAGCATGCTTTTGTGTCAATATAAACACTGCAGGCAAGAAACAGACACATTTCAGGTTTGAGAAGTGACACACGCATACACGCGCACACACACGCACACACACACACACACACAGACTCACTCACTCACCTGAGCTTTTGCAGTTTGTCGTCTCCCTCTGTGTTGTTTTATGCAAAAAGAGTGCGTCTGGATAGGACGCACTGTGGGCCTTATGCAAATCGCCTGTCTATCAGCTTGTGTGGGATCGTGAAAAAGGTGAATACTTCTCCCCGAACCCACTTGTGCCAAATGTTGAAGTTTCTCCGTAACCTCCTGTGTGCATCTTGCTCCTTCTTTCATTCATGACCGACTCAGGATTGTAGAAGAAGTCAGAATCTCCTCTTTGTTTTTGAAGGTGAGTACTTTAAATTGAAATTCCTTGCAGACAGACTCTCTCGTCTCTTCTCTGTAGTTCACGTCTGTAACCGTTTTGCAGAATCATATCTCTTTGCGTGGTCTCTTGCTTGCACAGCATATTGACCCACTTAAATGGTTTTGACTAGAAGAGATTATGGAGGAGGGCCTGAGCGACTGGCGGCTGGAGGTTGGAGGCTGAGCAGGGATCCCCTCAGCCCTTATGAATATTACAACAAGCCCTTTACATAAAGGAGACCTTTTCAAAGTCGGACCCATTAGAATAAAACCTCAAGTTCATTTTCCTGACCGGGCCATGAATTGGCCCAGTGTGCGCATAAAGTAGGAAAATCAGCTATATTTATCATTACAGATATTAAGATGAGCACAGAGGCTGTCGAACAGAGGAATCCTCAGCATGATCACACAGGTAAGAAGCTATTCATCAGTTACGAGGAATGAGCTAGACCTTTATTTTGAGTTTGATGGAATTTCACTGTGAAATTTTGCGAGGGGAAAAATATAATCCGTCGACACACTTTTACAACATGTTGCACTCTTGACAACGGGGAAACTGTTCAATAGAAGAAAGTAAAATAGTCAGAAGGAAATTGTTCACTTGTTTTATATTATAATGGGCTACAGGTTTAAGTTTTTACAGGATTATAAAGCGCTGCAGAGTTGATGTCAGTATATCAAAACATAACATTTTCATACAACAGAATGCATTTGATTAGCTTAGGAAGCACAATTGCAACTTAAACTAACCGTTTCCATGTTTGGCATCAAAGCACTGAATGTTCCAGGTGCTATATAGTAATTGTTAATTTCTTATTTTGGGTCAAAGTGCTTTTTGAAATTGAAGAAACCCTAAAGTTACTGAATTTCATTGTCATTAAATGGACAGGAGTGAATGTAAAGTAAATGTAAATGAGATTGTTCGTTTGTTTGTTATCGTATCAATGCTTACTTAGTGCTTTTAATGCTTTATTAATGAGTTTTTAGTGCTTTATTTGTAATCCGTTTCAACTTTATTTGTTGATGTGCCTCTCCCATTGGTCGAGGTGTTTTCACAAGAAAGACACGAGCTTCCTTGTGTCTCTCATCAGAGCCGTTTGTGGTTTTGACCAGTGAGTTCTGCTCTTTGTCTAGGCTGTCATGGTCTTTTTCTCAGGCAGGTCTGTGCAAAACCCTTATTGACATTCTCGACTGACGTACATTAATCCAAGTGTTTGTTTGTTTGTGCCCCCCCCCCCCCCTTCTTATTCCTAATACTGTCACTAATTCGATGATCGATACCACACTTTCTGTTGGGAGATTAACACTATCGTTCATTGCATAAACTTACGTTATGTGTTTTCCACGATGTAATAACAACCAGCTCATCAATTTACCACCAATAAATCAAGAGTAGTTGTGTAGCGTGACTACTACATCAGATATGTCCTACCACCTCTATAGTAAAACTGCTGAGTCGTTCATTTGTGCAGATGTGTAAAGTTAAGACTACCTGAACCTGTTTATGGTGTGTGGAGTCAGGTTTGTAGTGCCTAAACTGTGAGAAGATAAAAAGAGATGCGTACAGCTCTGGGGCGTGATGTTCATCAAGGACATAGCAGTGTACCAGGATATGTGTGTGTGTGTGTGTGTGTGTGTGTGCATGTGCATGTGCATGGGGGTGGTAGACTGTTTGCAGTGAAGCGGTCATACCCTCAGGCCACACCGACACAGAGATAGTTGCCTCCATACGGAACACAACGGTATGAAATGAGGAACTTGGATTCAGAGAGAGCACAATATTGTAAATGACTGTTTTGTGTAGCATCGTTTCCTGTAACACTAAATATCAGTTTCAGGCTTTACCTGTACACAGGTGCAAACATATTTGTATCATTAGCAACAGGATAACACGGTTTTGTAGGGTAATAAAGAGTTATTATGACATTTTATATACTGCTTCCTCCATAAGATTGTTTATAGTGGAATTTTAGTAGTCAAACGTTAACTATGTTATAGGCGATAATATACAATTATAACTATGTAACAAGAATATTTGTACAACTATCTTGTAACTATAATAGTTAATATTACCTGTGGAAATATAATTCCAACTATTACTATGAAAATATATGAAAATAACTATGAAAATAACTACAAAATTATAACTATGAAAATATCTTTTACTATAAATATAACTTTGGCTGTGACAATAACTTTCCCAATTACATAACAATAATTCTACCTATGAAAATAACTATGCTTATAAATAATCTTATAACTATGACAATTACTACAATTCGAATTTTGACTGTGACAATAACCATGCTAAAGTTATAACTAGAATTTAACTATAATTATAATTATCTTGGTAAATACTACTTTATAATACATTATAGTTACAACTATAACTAGAATTAGATCTATTCTATAACTAGAATTCTAATGACTAAAATAACTACAAAGGTATTACTATAACTTTGACTTTGCCTATAACCATAACAAAACAATAATTAAACATTCAACTATCATTAAACTATAATTATATAATTACATCAAGACTTATATAATGATATAATCATAATAACCAATTCATAATCATAATGATATGTGGTATGTGTTACAAGAACTATAGTTATAACTATATCTGTGTTTATAAGTTTATAAGTTTATATAACTATATCTGTGTTTATATGTTTATTAACTATAACTATGCTATATTTAATATAACAAAAGTTATAAATTGACTTTGACTATGACAATAATTGTACTAAAGGTATAACTATAATTATAACTATGATGGGAAATACAATGGGAAATAAAATTAAGATAATACTTATATTTAAAAAAAAACAACAACAACAATGACTATGATGATAATAAGCAATACTGTAATCATAATTATGATTATAACTAAAGCTATAGTTATAAGCATAGATAGTTTTAGGCTTTTTTAAAATCCGACTAAAATTAACAAATTATTACATATTTGGTTCAAGTTTCTTACCAAACGATCAAGGACTTCAAAGGTTCAATGAAACCTAACCCGACGTGTATGTTCCATCATAAGCTGAGGACAGGCCTTATTCCACATTTTAAATATTCAGAAAACATGTTTATATGTAAGAACTATTACATGCAGAATCAGACTTGGTTAAACAGGCTGTTGTTGTTGCTACAGCAGTACCTCCTGGGCTAGTCTTAGCAAATATCTCAGATATATAGCACAAAAATAGAATGAACAGCCAGCTTGCAATTCTCACATAACATATACACTATTATTTCTTTGTTGCTCCTTGAAGGAGACTAAACCTGTATTTCATCAGAGAGCTAATTTAATGCAGGAAAACAGTCTACAATGTGTAAACTATCGAGATCTGCAAAAGCCATCATAAACGAATACATAGAGCAGTTACATGTACCTGAATGGTGAGCAATTTTATTATTGTTACGTACAAGAGTAGAACATGTTCAAATATATAAAGTACATGACAAAATCTACAACATAACACAAAATAACTACTTTGAGGGGGGGGGGGGGGGTGCTAATTATGCAGAAACAGGATATTCAGTCTTAGAATAGTCATATTCATTCCAAAAGTTTCCCAAACAGGCTTAAAACAAGTTTTGTCCTGCTGTTAAATAGTGTAATCTCGAATAATAAGTAAGGACGAACCCCTTATACTTAATTATTGTTAAGTGCAATTTGTTTCATAACGGATTCAGTAAGTAAGTTTGGACTTCTTGAGAAGGTCTAATTAATCAAAATTGTACAAAATTGTAGGTTTTAAAAGAAAACGCTATTTGAGCCCTATGGTATCTGCGATGTTTATGTGAGAGAAAGAGAGAAAGACTTTAACAGAGAAAGAACGAGCCAGCGATGCACCTGGGGGTTTGTAAACATTCAAATATGAGGGCTTGCGAAAGGTTGCCATGGATACATTCCCATTTGCATGGGTGCTTCATTTCCATACTGGAAGTTTGGCTCGGGGAGGAGCGCCGATTTCCATAATGGAGGACGAGCGAGCACTGATGCGCTAACCACAGCCTCACACGGCCCTATTTGAATTTCAAATCAGGGCAGATTACCTGGACCAAACAACCTTTGAACTCAGTAGAGGCCTTGACAAAACTCTACATCCATAATGGTTAACGTAGCACAAAAGGCCCAAAAAGACCCACTGAGACAGCAATAATTGAGAAGCTAGTTAATTGCTAGTTTTATAGAGAGAATACATATATAAATATATTTATATACATTCAGTATAATTATGTTCCCTTCTTTCTGCAGAAATCGAACAAAATGGCATTGATTTCACAAGACAGGTAAATGCACATGTTAATAATTTATTAAAGAGTAAATCAGTCAGTTTGGATGTCAAAGAAACTACCTACGTATGTTAACGGCAACTCTGTAAATGTTTTGTTTATCTTTTTTTTTTTTTTACTGCAATGTAATGCATGTCAGTCATAATTAACTTTGAATTAGTATAAGTCACGCTGGCCCTTTTTCTCATGTCATGCTATGCAGAGGACTGCACTGTGTCCCATGTACAGGAACTAGCCTCAGGTTCCCATTTGCATATGCTCTAGCCTGAGGGCAGGGAAGGAATGTTTTTCAAAAGCTCTCTCCTGTTGAACAAGTCAAACAGCCTTGGTGTGAACACACACACACACACACGCACGCGCACACAAACGGACACCAGCGTACATGTGACTTTCATCCAATCTATTACACGCAAACATAATACACAGTAGTAATACATAGTTTAATCAAATTCTCCCAAGACCAAGTGGATGTGACCAATTAAATTATTAGTTTCTTCTGGCAGAATATCAAGTGCACTGCTACTTGTGTAGGGATAACTGGGATGCAGTTTTGATGCACAATGTAACTTGGTATTTCCTGGTTTCTAGATAAAGACAGAGGACCTGAACGATTCCCCTCACTCGGCCTCGTCGCATAAGACATGTCACCTCACGCAGGGTTCGCCAGCTCCAACAGGGCAGCTGCCTGGGGTACGCCATGAACATTCCTACCATGGATTATACACCGAATCACATGTTATTCTTATGATAGGCTTATGGGTGACAGATCGGTGTATCGTGAACGCTTTTGTGTATTGTGTTTTCAGGAGTTGCCATCGCTGCACCCACTTCCCCAGCTGGTCCTCATGTCTGGCTCACACCTTTCCTCATCTTCGCCTTTCCTCCTCTCCCAGGCTCAGAGTGGACACCAAGGTCAGTCATTTATAGCAATAGCTAGAGATATTTATAGCATTATACTTCCTGAACAATACGCATTATTATATCAATTTAAATGAGCAACTTCTATAAACACACATTGGTCCTATGTCACTGGATGCAAAAAAAAACAAACAAACACAAGGTGAAAACGTGCCAGTTCCCACACCAGCCTCTCGTTCTTTTCTTTTTTCTCTCTCTCTTTCTTGGAGTTAATAAAACAAACAAACAAACAGAGTGCTGATACCGGAGACTACTTCCATGAACGTCAAATAAATGTCTCCTCACATAACACTTCACCATATCAACAATTATACATTTTATATTCATTTGTTAATTAGGCTTAGATTATGTCCGGCATACAAATCCTAGTGATTGATTCGTTACTATAGAAACGATAACATATTAGAACGAGCGTGTTAATACAAAACCGATTTGCCTTGCAATCAACACCTTCTGACCAATAAGATAAAGAAAAGTCATAAAGATAATAAAAATAAAGATAATAAGAATTCCCTGTAAGGTTAAACCAGTCAGCCCTTAGTTAATGATACCACCCCAGAGTTAATTATTTTCTGATAATAGCAATCCCCAAACTCCCCATAGCAATTTTCCATTGATTAAAATATTGTATTTATTAATAAATGGCACGTCATACGTTTTATCCATTTGTAACATTGTATTTAAATGTTGTGGAACATCCTTGATACAAGTTAGTTCCTATTATCGCTTACAGAGCGGCCGCTATACACATTAATTTCCTCACCAGCTTCTCCTTTTTTTTCTATATCAAAATATTTTTCTATTTCTAAGACAAAGATTGGAGATTGTCAAGATTTTCTCATGTCAGAAAACGTAAAGAAACTTACCTCTGACTGTTACAAAGCATTAACAGCTCCTAAAAATGCAAAAATATATCAATATCTCCCCACAGAAAACATCACTATATCAACAATTACACACGTTTTAAAAATTTGTTTATGAGAATTGTCTGCCATGGAAGTCCTTGCGTAAGCTGTTACTATAGAAATCATAACGTATTCAAATTAGCGCATTGATATAAACCCTACAGCCGGAAGGTTCTGTTATAGAATCAATCAGAATCGATCATCTAATAGTGAACCTGCTGTAAAGTGTGATAAAGGCAGTTTGCCTTATTATATTGATTGTGCCTTATTTTGTCTTGTAGCACTACTGCAGCCAAATCTCCTGTCCTTGCCCTCTCAGACCCAGCCTAGTCTCCTGCAGCACCAGCCTGGACTGGCCCTCACGCCTCAGGTAAACAAAACAGTTCATCACATCCCTGCTATAATCATTATAGTTTCTCAATCCAGTCCTCGGGAACCCCATCTCCAGCCTGTTCTAATATCACAAATCAACTGAATTAAATGCTTACTTTTAAGACAAAAGGCAAAAGTAGGATAATAGAGTAGCTCCAGGGTCTTGCTTCCTAGATTTATAATCAACTGGCTTAGGTGTGTCAGAAACCGGAACACAAGAACAATGCCGCCTGGCTGGGCATCCCCATGGACTAAATTGAGAACTTAAAATCTATTTAACTGATCTATAGTTTTTATCTGCACAGGCAATGGGACGAACAGGCTTGGCTGGGTCCTCCATGGATGCACACTTGGACATGCCTCACTTACAAGTGCCTAAGCACGTGGGTGCTTCGCAGCAAGACGAGCCAAGTGACCTGGAGGAACTGGAGCAGTTTGCCAAGTCTTTCAAACAACGGCGCATCAAGCTGGGCTTCACACAGGCAATGACCTACATATTCAAAAGCACTTTTCAGACAGATATCAATAACTACCTTGAAGGGGAACTGGCTTCAGAATGCATTTTATTTTATTCGCAGCCTCAATAATTTTTGATGAAAAAGTAGGCAGAGGACCAAAGGTTTAAAGACATCAAATGAAATGTTAATCTGATGGTTCTACTTTCAGGGAGATGTGGGTTTGGCTATGGGGAAGCTCTATGGAAATGATTTCAGTCAAACCACAATTTCCCGCTTTGAGGCTCTCAATCTCAGTTTCAAGAACATGTGCAAGCTCAAACCATTGCTGGAGAAGTGGCTCAGTGATGCAGGTAAACAAATACATATAGAGTGACCCAATATAATATCAGAAGTAACAAAGATTTATGTTTGCTACCAGTTTTTTTTGTTTTTTTTTGTGAGTGTTTTAACCATCTACCATACTTTGACCATTCTCAGAAAACTCACCCTCTGACTCGATGGCTAATCCTGCAACTTTACCACCTCTTATGGAAGGATATGGGAGGAAGAGGAAAAAGAGGACGAGTATTGAGACCAACATCAAGCTCACACTGGAGAAACGCTTCTTAGATGTGAGTATTTTGATTGACTCAAGCCAAAATGCTTAGATGCCAACCTATAGTTAAGTGGTATTGTCAGGATTTCTACACGTGGGCTCAGGCTTTGGCAAGTCGTAACTGATTTTATTTGCGACATAAGTAGCGCACCTTCTTTTTTCAGAATCCCAAACCGAACTCTGAGGAGATCACTATGATCTCGGAGCAGCTGTCAATGGAAAAGGAAGTGGTGCGGGTGTGGTTTTGCAACCGACGACAGAAGGAGAAGAGGATCTATTGTCCAGTCGCCACCTCGCCTATAAAATCGCACAACTACAATCCCAGACTGGTGAGCTGTTGTTTGTTTTTTTCAAGAGCTCTGATGTTATTCTTTCCATCAACCTTCATCAGTTCCATCATCCATGAAATCCAGTATCTGGATTACCAAAAGATGATTACAGCCACTTATAATTAAGAGCTATTATACCTGAAAAAAGGACGTTGTTTTTCAATCTATACAAACTGTAACACAAGTTTGCTTCTTATTTCAGCCTGCATCTGGCAGACCATTCAGTCCTCTTGCTTCAGGAGGCGGTAAGATGTTTTTTTTGCAAGTACATATTTATAGGAACAAATATAAAAGTTCATATTAGTTGATCAGTGTAGTAATAAGTGGTACTTTTTCATCTACAGTGTCGAGCAGCTCGTCTCCTAACAGCCCGACTCGTGGCTCTTCTCCCAACACTCTGTCTTCGTCCTCCAGTCCTCTGACATCACAAGGGGTCAATCAATCCTTCAATCCCACAGGGTAAACCTCATCGATTTACAGCACAATGATGCCACCGGATATATTAATGCAGCATGTATCTGTACCTCAATTTCTTGATTGTTCAGAAAAAATCTGCATATGCATGCAATTATCCAATCAGCCAATCATGTGGCAGCAGCGATATGCATAAACTCATGCAGATACAAGTCAAGAGCTTTAGGTAATGTTCACATCAAACATCAGCATGAGGGGAAATGAGTTCTCAGTCACACTGACTGTAGCATGGTTGTTGGTGCCAGTCAGGCTGGTTTGGTTGGAGTATTTCAGAAACTTCTGATCTCCTGGGATTTTCATGCACAACAGTCTTTACGGTCTACACAGAATTGAGCAAAAAAATAAAAAACATCTACAGTTCTGCAGGTAGAAACGCCTTGTTAATGAGAGCAGCCAGAAGAGAACAGCTCATGCTGACAGGAAGGCTAAGGCAACTCAAATAACCACTCTTTATGACCGTAGTGAGCAGAAAAACATCTCAGCACTCTGATGTTTGAAAATTAACTGAAGCTCTTGGCCTGTTTCCAATTGAATAATTGCATGAACGAGCAGGTGTACAGTGAGTGCATAGGAGCGTATGCATGCTTATAATACAAGCTCTTCATATACTACAACAGACAGCAGTCACAGTGAATGTGATTTGACCTACTCTCTCTTTTCTTCCAGATCCTGGTATCGTTGGAACAGTACTGCGTATCACCACTGAGAAGTGTCTAGAACCCTCCATCACACACCTCCCACACCTCCCCCACACACAAAAACATAAAATGTTTACAGTTTTTTGGACAGGAAAGGAAACAATGCTCTGATTTATACATTTCCGTACTGCTTGAGTACTGAAGTTTCACGGTTACTGGAAAATAAACCCCAAAACAATCCCTGTCTCGTTAGTTCCTTTCAGCAATAACGACGAAATTTCACTCATCTGTTCATTTCAAGATCAAACAGTAGGTCTATAAAACATTTCAAGTTTATATATAGTGGTGTTAAAGCCACAGATCTGAAAAGCATAATGAGATATTACTTTTCAAAGACAATGTTTACATATCACCCTGTCCAGGGTGTACCCCGCCTCCTGCCCGATGCTCCCTGGGATGGGCTCCAGGTTTCCCGTGACTTTGAGAAGGATAAACGGTACAGAAGATGGATGGATGGATGTTTACATATCTATTCTCCTCTTCAGCCCATATTTTAACGTAATATATTTAGATCACACTAGACGACTTGAGAGTTTAAATTACGCAAATATTTCAAGCATCAGATTGTTTTCAGTTATAAGTGTGCGGTCTCCAGTGACTTCACTACGTAGCATTTATCACTGCAGTCGGTACTCGAAGGCTCATTAAATCTTACTCAGTTTCCTATTTTATAAATGTCTGCTTTTGTAAGTTAAACTGTTATGAACATGCATTTGGAAGTGGAAGTAATATGTAGTGGAAAAGGGTGTTTGATTGTTTTTCCCCCCCCTGCCTTTTCCTTATGAAGTGGTCCGAAGCATTTGAAGTGCTGTAATTTTCACACTTTGCCTTTGACGTGATTACGTATCACTGTTGTTTATTTTTGCTTGTGTTTTGTTTTGTTTTGTTTGTTTGTTGTTGTTTTTTTGTGATGCGTAATATATATATTTTTTTTTTGTAATGGAAATGTTGTGTACATTTGAATGCTGGACATGTGTAACTGTTTAACACTTATTAAACAGATTAATCACTTTACACTGATCCTTGCTTCACATTTTACTCAGTTAATACTTATTATTGAAGAGTATATTATTTACAATTGTGGCAAATGATTTTTAAAAAATGATTGATTGATAATCTTATGAAACTCTTTCGACTTCAATAAGTGAAGAATTAGACAGAAAGAAAAGTATTCATTCTCGTTCTGCGTTTTATTTTGAGCATTATTTTAAGCTTGACCCCGATTGATATTTATACTCTGTGTTGTTTTGAGATGGAAAAAGTTTTAAGGCAGTTAATATTAGAGTATCTAGAGTATAGAGTATCGGATAGTATTTGATACTATGCCATATAAAGATAGGCATATAATTACAATTCTGATTAGGTTATTAATGTTAACCTGCATAACATGATAGTTTTTAGGTTTCACAAAAAAAAAAAAAAGAAGAAGGTTTATTTTATATGTGTTTTATTTTTTTAGGTGAATTTGTTGTATTAAAATGTGGTGGGAATATTTATGCCACTAAAAGGACATAAAGAAGAAACTTCTGAAACGTCAAAGTGTGCATTTATAGAACTAAAGTTTTTATATATTATTTTTTATACTCTTGTCATATAAAAATAATAAGTTTTGCAAAAAAAAAAAAAAAAAAGCTACTGACATGGGGACTAGTGTGTGCATTTTGCAACATTCAGAAAATGTTAAGTATGTACAAACCTGTTTAGCACTGAAATAACGGGATCAGTTGGGATTTACTTTATAGCAGACATACCTCCTACAGTCGGATGATGTCACACATTGCAAACTGACTAGATTTTCTTTTGGATTCTAATGTGTTAACATCCTCATCCACTAGAGAGCATTCAGGTATAATGCAAGGGAAGATGGAAGTCTCTGCGTTTTTAAAAAAAATAATAATAAAATTATTATTGCTGTCAAATACGTTTTAAAGTTGCGTTCGAATTTCATGTGCTTAAACATTTAGTGAGGAATAAAACAGCGGAAAACATGCTCTTATAGGAAAATAATCAAGGACATGCTGATGTGATGCAGCCTGCTGTAAAACAATTGTTACTCACTGTTACCACCTAGAAATTGTTTGTTTTCTTATAACAAAATGTCCTGAAGGGTTTTATTCCTCTTTTACCACAGTAATCTGTCAGTGATTACATTTTTTTATTATTATTATTATTGAAGGACATACTGCATTATCATATATCATATATATGTTTGAACAGTTTAAATATAAAGTCAGTTCCTGCTATTACTTATTTTCAACCAGCAATATACAGTTCCTTCACCAGTCTCTCTTTTTTATGTCTTTTAAAGTTAACAAGACAACAAAAGGCAGCGTGTTATGTTACCGAGAAACCGGAAAGGGCAAACTTCTCTGTCCTGAAGACTTGTCCGTGTCAGAAAACTTAGTGACTGTTACAAAGCTCTGACACTGGAGACTCCTTCCACACATTAAATAAACACATCCTTACAGAAAACTTCACCAAATCAATGATTACACACTTTTTTTGTTGTTGTTGTTGTTGTAAAATAACAACAAATAATTTGAATCCTTTTATTTTCATTGTAAATGAGCAGTTAGTACGGAAATAATCATGTATTAGAGTGAGCGCATTAATATAAACCTACTGTCAGAGCTGCTGTTATGGGAAATTAATCAACACTTTCTAACTAATCATATTCAAAAATTCAACAGTGCTGGAGTATGATAGTATAAAAATGATTATACACTAGCACTGTTTAATCCTTTCGTTCTTTCGTGTTCTTTTTATAGCACGATCTATTCATTCGTTCATTTTCACTAACCACTTAAATGCTTTCATGGAAAACTCTTTTCAACATCTGAGCTGTTTACCAGCATGAATGGTGAGGTGTGCTCTTGATTCTCAGCGGCGTGTAAGACACGAGAGTTTAAATGGAAATAAATCTTCGTAACAAAGCACAGACAAAGTAGGGCTCAGTAACGTTAATGCAGGGATGCTTCCTGCTTTTGTCAATATAGATTTGAGGTGCTTTATTTAGGCGAACAACTCTTAATGACATTTTATGAAATGCAATGCAATGTGGTATTTTTTTTTAGTTTATTAGACGTTAGATTAGACAATTTCAAATGTAGTTAAGCCAAGAAGAATAATCCCCAGTTAAAAGATTTGGAGCCGACTCTTATTGGTGAGCTGTGTCAAATAGAAATTGCCATCAATACTACTGAAAGGTTACTTTTCAAGGGGCCAAAATGTTTGAGCTTGGTGTACACTGCATTTTTACTACCTTTCTATTTCACTTTATATATATATAAATGTGTATATATTTATTAGATAATTGTTAGGATGACAAATAGACAGTGTAAAATGAGTCATCGAGAGAATTTCTTCCTCCAGGCAATGATTTGATGTCAGCAGCGAATGAAACCTTTAAGACCTTTAAGAGTTGAGTGTAAACAGTGCCACCATGTCAGTTAAGGTAGATTATGTCATGCAGTGTCCATCGTCAGGGTGTGTATCCTGTAAGAGCTGTAGTTTCATATATACCTTGTGAAACCTGTTTTCCTCTCCATTACGTCTGGCCCTTCCACCGGCTCGATCTGGCTCATCTATCGTCAATCATCAACATCCCGTTTTATCAAGGAGTCACAAAACTACACCCAAGGGCAAAGATGCTGGTTGTACTCCTCATCATGGGGGGATTACTTCCCCTAATCCACGCTGATGGTAAGACAAGACAAGCTCGTGTTATTCACTGAAAGGTGTAGAGGACAGATATATTCTACGGATGGAGCATAACATAGAATAACACTATGGTTCCAAAGATATAGTCAGTACCATTGTGTTGCTCCTTATAACTGATCAAAAATGTGTTTTGTTAACTGGTTAATCTGTACGGTGCAGATTTTCCACTCAGCATGTTATCAGTCGAAGACAGAGTAATCACGGGCCGATTCATCAACTCCCTCCTGCTGAGTTTGCCTCCCTGTACCTACGCTGGCCAGAGTGTGGACCTGGAGTACCTGAATTGCTACACCAATAAAAGCTGTACGTATTACTTAGTGTAAAAAAAAATAAACAAACGAAAAACACACCACAGCTCTGCTGAATTTTTGATCCTGATCAGTTTATCGTCTACAACAGCAGCTCTGACAGTTGCAAGGAAAATCATAGGTATATATTACTGCTCTTGTTCTAATATGATATTGTTTCTATACTGTAGTAACTATTGTCACTGGTACTATATGGCACAATCTAAGGCTAATAATAAACTGTGCTGTGCTATTTGACAAAGAAGCCTATCATCGTTGATATGTTTTCTGTAAACAAACATGTATTTAACATTTATGACAGGTGTCTCCATTGAATGATTTAACTGTAATTGGTTTAACATGAACACTACTTACTAACGACAATTAGATCTTAATCAAGATTTGATCATGTTGTAATTGTGAGTTTCATTGGAGAACTTTGGTCTTAACAGACACCTTGCACAACATTTTCACGGTTCGAAACTATAAGAGCATCGGCGACCTGACAGGACCAACCGCATTCAGCAGAAACATCGGATACCAGCTGATGAACCTCACCAATGGCACACAGTACAGGTGAGTGTAAAACTTCTGTGTGAAAACCTTCTGTATTAATTGATGAACCTCACATAAAAAAAAAAGTGGGACTCATTTTACTTTATGTGTATATTTAGGATTAGCTATAAAATTGGAATGTACAGAAGCACCCCTCTGATGGCAACTACAAGAACAGGTAACACTGCAAGTGGTCAACTGTGAAGTGAGCTGAAACATGGATGACATAAAGTGACTCATAGTTGACATTCGAACATGGCTTTTTGCAGTATCTAGCTACACAGAAATCGAAGTTGGCTTTCCAGGACGCAGCGCAGCAATGGTGGTGATCACAGTCATCCTGTCCGTGGCTGCGTTTATCCTGCTAATTGGGATCAGCATCAGTACGTTGGTGTCCCCTAGTGATGAGTAAAACAACGCTTCACGTTCAGAAATCAAGTCTCATTATACATCATTAAATCATTATACACTTCACAAATATACACTGCCACATGGGGTGTTCAAAGGCTTTTGACTGACAGTGAATAGGTTCATTTATTCCATTTCTTTCTTAAGACATAATAAAATAAATACTTAAACTAGCTATCAAGCTAAGAATTTTGTAGATTAAATCTTTTCATAAGGGCTATGCCTTTCACAATCATTCTGCTGTAGAAAGGTGATTTGTTTCTCTTTTTTTTTCCACAAGATCTTTTTTCTTTTGCTGTAACATATTTATCGTCTACTTTAATCACAACATGACAAACGCACTGACAACTGTTTTGTTGATCATTTCAATACAAACAATTCTTTCTCAGTAATGTGTTGTTTTCTTGTAATATACTGTTATAACTGGTAGAGTAACTGCATTCAGATTTATTAATAAATATTAATATGATTCAAATATCCATGTGTGTTTAAATCTTATTAGATACCGAGGCCTGCTTTCAAAAATCCAGCCGCAGTTCATTCATTCATTCATCCATTCATCCATATTCAGTAAGTGCTTTATCCTGGTCAAGGTAACGGTAGATCCAAAACACTGGACGTGATGGGACCTCACAAGGCACCATACACACACAGTGGTCACAACAATAAATACCAGGCTGACTTTTAAAGCTAATTTGAATATTTAATAGATTTGTATCTTGGAGGTTATCAAACCTGTGCACAAATTTTATAAAATGCGTATTCTACCAATCATTTTCTAAGATGAATTGCAGCTGGAGGACTGCATGATGGTGCAACAGGTAGTGTTGGTGCCTCACAGCTCCAAGGTCAGTGGTTCAATCCTGAGCTTGGGTTACAGATTGCCTGGCATTTCACATGTTCTACATGTGTCTATAGCTGTGTTACCATCCACATCAAATTTTTTTTTTTTTTTTTTTTTTGGGGGGGAGGGGGGTGGTTATTTTGTAATATAGCATTAAAAAATGCTAGATGAAAACACCAGATGCAAATAAAATTTCCTAATTGCACATTAAAAAAACATAGGCGCTCAACTGAGGCAGATAAATGTTCAAAATTTGTATTCGATAAGGAGTCATAAACTACGATTTCAACACATTCACCAGATAAATTCCTCGATACGCAAAAAGTCTTTACCTCAACAAATCATGTGATTGGATAATTGGCTCAGAAATACGTTTTTCTGTCAGAACTGGGACAGTGGGTCGCATAACTATTCTAACTCTCACCTTGTTGTGAATGTCTATGCGCATGGTGTCCTGTAATGGACTAGTGTCTTATCTGTGGTGTATCCCTGTCTCATGCCCAGTTTGGAACCAAGATAAAGGTTGTGTTTTTTTTTTTTTTTTGGTTTGTTTGTTTGTTTTTACAAAAATGATGGAACTAATAAAACTGGAAATTGAATGAATGAATTGAGAGCTTGAACGCTTTTAGGAAAGCCGCCCTGCTGAACAACAACAACAAAAAGCAATTGAAACCATGGCAGAAATTCGAATGGTTTTCACTACGAATACCATTACAAACCATCAGCTAACCATTAAAACCATTACCATTATCGGTCCTTAATGGTATACACTAGAAATAATATTCCACCAACAGAAGACAACAAATAACCAGTAGAGGCCCACAGGGACCATTACAGTTTCCACTAAAACCAATGCAATTCCCATTATTAACCATTACAAATCCTATGAGGGTTTCTATTGTTATTGTTGTTGTTGTTGTTTGTTTGTTTGTTTTGTTTTTCTTTTCAGCAGGGCAGTTTGGAACACCGGGTTAAGCTTAGGGTTTGTGAACTTCTATCAAGCTGAAAATTCCCTTTCATTCATGAATAAATAAATTGTGATTCGGACTGACACTGTTCCTGACACCTCCATAACATTATAGATAAGAATTCTAGCATTTTCTCCTCACGCGAGCCCAGTGGAAACGACTCGTTTCTCATTAAATGGCGGTTAATTGCAGACACCTGGTGTGAACACATAGAGCATGTCCTGCTTTCATTTACGACGGAGGATGTTTCTTAACTCCGACGAAGCTAACACAGTCAAGAAAGAAAAGAAAAGAAAGAAAGAAAGATAGATAGATAGATAGATAGGAAGGAAGGAAGGAAGGAAGGAAGATAGGAAGATAGGAAGATGTTTCTCCAGCTACAAGCTAGCGAGAAGTTTCTAGACCTGCATTTGAGAACCGGTCTTCACGACTGGGACATGAACGAGGAGATTAACTTGACCACGACAACAGACCAGTTTTATCAGGGTATAAAATACGCCATTTATTTATTTATTTATTTATGTTTATTTATTTGTTTATTTAACGTCAAAATAATAATAAAAAAATGCTTCGAGTGTGTTTTGTTGTTGTTGTTGTTTTTGTTGTTAATTGTGAACGTTCTCCACAGATGAGATGAGGAATGAGCAGTATTTGGCGCAGTGGCATTACGCCAGAATCTCAAGAAGAACTTTACCAGAAGAGCTTCATCAGCCAAACATTACTGACTGCAAAGGTGTGGTTACATGAGCAAAATTAGCATAATGTTTCTAATTAGCAGCGCTGCTTAGGTCACACGAACACGCTTGGAGAACATCCTTTTGGAAACCATTGTGGATTTTACTGGTTAATGGTATTTTAGTATGTTTTCCAAATAGGTTTGGGGTGTGCTGTGTTAGGAAAATAATCATACCAAGGTAGTTCCTTTTATCACTTAAATTATTGCCTTTATAAACAGGGGTCTCTCATTTTTCCTCAATGTTAGGGTTAGACAGCAATAATAAAGTGAAAAAGCTCAACATGCTTTGTCATGAAGACTTCCCTGTGGCAGAAGACTTACTGTAAGAAAGCGCTCACACTGGAGACTCCTTCCATAAATGGGACATAAACCTCACCGGAGTGTTTAGGATCTCTTAAGGAGTCGAGATATAAACAGTTCAGTGAGGTTCACAATATTCAGTGAGATATAAACGATGTATGAAAAGTAGAACTGAATTTAACCCTCACTTTTTAAAAAAATCTATCATATCCAATGGTACTGATAATTCCTGGCATACAGGACTGCAGAAATATCCTCTGTCTAATGATGTGTACAGGGATGTGACTCATCAGATTATTCTGCAGTCCACTTGGACAGCAATATAAAGACTAAATAACCCCATAATTCTGTTGTGCCCTGAAGACACACCCACTGTTTTATTATTATTATTATTATTATTATTATTATTATTATTATTATTATTATTATACATTTTTACGCCTTTTGTCTTCTAGAATCTGTAACGCAGCCAAATCTGTGGTTGATGGTGAACCCTTGTTTGGCCTGCCCCATCAAATACCCTGTTAGAGACAAAATGCCATCGCTTCCAAAACTAACAATAGACAGATCTGCGTCAGGTCCTGCCCTGGATGTGCCTGGACAAAACCTGCACCTGCTGTCGTTGTCTGATGAAACCTGTCTGGATGAATCGCTGCGTGACGCGTCTCTCTTGAGTGAATATCAGGTGAGACCTTAACAGCATCAAAGTGTGCACTTGGAAGGTTTTTCCATTTCCTTAGACCAGTGGTTCACAAACTCTTGTCAGTTCTTTGATTTAAAATACATTTATTACATTTGCAATACATTACAACAAATATCTAAAATACAAAAAATAAAATGGCAATAATGTTTTTTTTGTTGTTGTTGTTGTTGTTGTTGTTTTTTTTTTTTTCTTTTTTCTTCCCCCCAGACATGGAGCATTTTATTCTAGAAATTTCTACCAACAGAAACACATTAGGTCCAAGCTGTTGTTGTTGTTGATAATAATAATAATAATAATAATAATAATTATTATTATTATTATTATTATTATTATAGGCCAACATGTTTGAGTTATTCAGGTTTGGATGAAACTAATTAAATTTAAGTGACCAGTCAAAGGCTAGTTTGTTGTAACAAAAACAATGAAAACATCCCAGTTTTTTTTCCTCAGTAAGAAACTGGATAATCACAGATCTTACCATCTCAATGTTGTTCTTAACCATAATGTAGGCTCTGTTACAAGAGCTCTGCATCCTTGACATTTCTTCCCAAATGGCGCTTTATAGAAGCAGCACTCCTCTGTCATTCAAGCTCACAGATGATGACGCATCCTCGGAGGACGTGGCAATCTGCCGTAAGGTGAAAGGTACCCGGAGGGGTCGAGCCCCAAAGGGGCCGTCTTCACGCAGGCTAGGCCTGGCTCAAAGCAGGAGGCTGCAGAGAGTCCTGCAGGACAGCCACAACTTGAAGAGCGGTGCCTGGCCTCGTCCGCCCGTCAACTACTGTATCCTCATAGCCATGGCGCTGAGCAGCAGTCGCTCTGGCAGTCTGAACGTACAGCAAATCTACAACTTTGCCAGGTGAGCGAAGGATTTGAGATTGGGTGTCTTGAGAAACCGTTTTAGCAAGTGGGTTATATCTGTTTTGTTTCTTTTTTCTTCTTCCTTCCTTATTTGACACGCTCATACAGCTGAGCCATGTAATGTCTGGAAGCTTGTAAGCAAACTGTTAATCAGAAAAGTCCATTCAGATCAATTCGAGGCGATCATGATCAAATCCAACACGACTGCTATTCAATGGCGTTCCTATTAATTTAGGAAAAGTTTGGGCTGGTGGCCTAAATAATTGAGTTCTAAGCAATCCCATTTCTGTATTCATTTTTGAAATAATACTATTATCAGACTGATACCTGATGCTAACCAATTGACTGAAATCTACTGCATTGTATAGCAGCAGGGTGTTGTGGAACTTTGAGTCCAGCTCTTGCTTTAACTGCTCCACTACTTCTATGTTGGATTTCTCATTAATGGTGCTCTTGGGTTGGGGTGTTTTTGTTTTTTTTTTGTTTGTTTTTTTTTTTTAAACTGGCTGACAGCCAAACCTGACAATTGTCACTTTTGTTTGAGGTCATTTAATTTTTTTTTTTTCCTCCTGTTAAATGGTCTTATAACACAACTGTTAAATTCTCACTGAAATTAACCAACCAACTAGACCAGCCTCACTGTACACATGGTAAATATTTTAACATGGATATTTCATTTTCATGATCCAGATATTGTTTATAGTATCAGTGCAACTTTGTGTACAGTAGCACTTTTACATTAAAAAACACTTATTTCCGGTATTGTTCAACCCTGAATCTTTTGGACATCCTGTTAATCCTCTCTCCAGGGAGCACTTCCCTTTCTTCCTAACGGCGCCCGAAGGCTGGAAAAACACCATCCGCCACAACCTGTGTTTCAGCACCAGCTTCAGAAAGACACCGCAGCAGGTGACCGGCGACGGGAAGAGGAAGTCCTGCCTGTGGCACCTGACGCTGGATGGTCGGAGAAGACTGAGGAACGAAATCCACACGCTCACAGCAGACTCGTTCCGGATGCTGAAGAGGAGCATGAACTACCCAGGTCAGATACTCGTACTGGCATTGAGGTGGCAAGTGCTTTTGAATCTTTCATTCTGGGTATCTTTTTGTTTTGTTTTTCTCCTACTTTACAGATATGATTCAGGCGCTGTTTGAGTTGTAATCTGGCTCAGGAGCCTGGAGGATTGAAAAGAAGAATGAATTTGTGCACATTTGCTTGTGGTCATTGTATGCACTACAGCTTTTCTTGAACATTTACGGTGTGTGTGTGTGCGCAAATTTTTCTGATTTGCCGTGTCACATTTATGCTTTATATAAAGTCTCTTGGTTTTTTTGTTTTGGTTTTGGAAATAAATATACTATTATCTGCATTCATTTAGCTGAATGTTATTGTTTATTACTCGCCACCTGCCTGCAGGGTCAGAAGATTTCATGATGGAGATTTAAAATGCTATAAACTTATGGCAAATAATGAAGATTTATTATTCTGGATCCCTGCACACATTGCTAAGAAGTGACACCTGTACCCAAAGAGAAAATTGTATAGTGGATGCGTCACTTCTTGTCGAGTATCAATATGGTAAGAGAGGCTGTTGAGGGAGCAGTTGTTTCATAGAGTGAGGAACAGGAGCTAACTTGTTTAGCAGACATTCCAACATTAAATGTAGCTCTAAACAGATTAATAATAAATAAAATAAAGTACGACCTGACCACCTTCTAATAAAAAATAAATAAATAAATAAAAAGTTAGAAATTTGCTGTGGTATAAAAGAAATAAAACAATTCAGATGAGCTGTTATTGGAAAATCAATAAACGTGGATATTATATACAACTATCACACTGTAAAGGAATTCAACCTTTAAACACAAACGAGATAAAACACTTAAGAATAATATAATCTCACGTTATGACTTCCACAATTGGTGCAGTGTAAAATTCGGTGTTTTATAGTAGTAGAGATTATCGTGCAGTTCAGTGACAATCCAGCAGGTGGCAGTAATGAACTGCTATTAGTTTTCGCGCTCATCCGGGCCACTAGAGGGCGGTAACGTTCCCGTTACGCACCTTCCTCAGAATATATATTTTTCGCAGACGCTAATGATTGTGTTTGCTAACACGAGAAACGACTGAGGTCTTAAAATGGGGGCGTTTTATTGTGCCGTATGCCAACAGACGGATTTCTCAGGAAAAGGTCACATCTACGGGAAAAGCCATCAGAGTAGACTGAAAGTGGTTTTGGTGAAATTCCTGGACAAGGTAAGATTGGGTTAGCAGAGAATACGCAGATGCTAATGCGCTGGTTATTCGGCTAACGGCTGCGTTTTAAATAGCACGGATAAGTGCACTAGATAGGGGGTGGTATCGTTAATGTATATGTAGTATGTAGTGCACTTGTGTAGGGAGTAATGAGATATTTGGGATTGCTGTGTTGAGTGTTACTTTCGGACGGGAATAATAAACAACTTCGTTAATCATTGGCTGTTTAAATATATTTTTAAATATATATATTTTAAAAAATCCTGGTAAATTCAGGTTCTTTGGATTTGTATAAAATGATTGTTAAATTATTGAAAAAATCTACAATAAATTTATATATAAATACATTTAAATTTAGCAAGGTTTGACTTGCTGTTAATTTTGTACTGAATCTTGTTTTATACATGTATTTATATATTCAAAACTGCTTCAAATCTGTTTGTAAATGATTTAAAATAATAACTAAAAATATATCATCATATTCGCAATAGCTCACTGAAATTGCAAATAATTTACCGTGGTGTTATAGCCTGATATTGGCCGGCTCTAGTGGGAGACTCCTGTAACCTGACGTGAGTTTTGCTCTGTGTGAACATCCGTATCTGATCTACACCGACCAGATCAGATGATGTGTGAAAATCCCGATCTGATACGGTTTCCAGCTGAAACAACCCAATACCAATGTAGTCCTATCAGAGGGAAAAACTAAACATGTCCCGTTTCATGTATTTCACCGTCACTGGACGCAGGTGAAAGAAGATTAGTCGATAAAGATTAGTGAGATTACTGTTCCAGAATCAGTCGTTCAAGCCCAAGCTGTGACACTACCTCCACCATGTCTCACAGATGAGCTCGTATGTTTTGGATCACGAGCAGATCCTTTCTTTCTCCATACTTTGGCCTTTCCTGCACTTTTGTACAGGTTAATCTCTGTTCCAGAACCTTTGTGGCTCATCTCTGTATTTCTTTGTGAATTCCAGTCTGGGTTTCTTACTGCTGATGAGTGGTTTGCATCGTGTGGTATGACCTCTATATTTCTGCTACATTTTCTCTCTATGTTTCACCTGCCGCAGGTTAGAGAAGCGCGGCGAACCCTGAAATGTCCACAGGTGGAGAAATTCGACGCTTCGCAGCATGAAGCTAAGTTTTGGTGTTACTGCTGCGAAGTGGAGGTGCAGAAACACGTGACTGACGGCAGAGTCGCTGTGCTTCACGGAGGACTGCTGGAGCACATGAGCACGTAAGACTTCACACACACACACACACACCGAACCGCCTAGTGGATGATTACAGTAAGTTAAAATGGTTCACTCTGTGTGTCTATGTGTGTGTGTGTGTGTACTGCTGTTGTGTTTCAGTCAAGAGCACCGCAAAAAAACGAACGCCTTCTGGTGGAGAAACAAAGCAGACCCTAAACACAAAGAGAAGTTCATCATCACCGAGCAGGAGACTGACAGGTAGAGCAGATCAATATTTACCTGGTCTTATTATTATTATTATTGTTGTTGTTGTTGTTGTTATTAAGTGTGAAGTTTTTTTTTCTTCAGATTCAAGGAGGAAGTTGCCAAAGCACTCGGACAGTACGAAGAGAAAGAGGACACGCTTATTAAAGAAGTACGTTTTCCACGCCAAACATCTCCTCGCACCTTGTCGTTTACTATTACAGATTACGAGTTCTAACGTCGAGGTTTCTTCTGTTACGGCCAGCAAGCTGCTTTAATCCGGTCGCAGGAACAACACAGGCTGGAGGTTCTTCAGGCTCTAATAGAGGTTTGTGTTCCAGCAGTGAAGCAACAGTATCCATATCTCGGTGGACGAGCCGGCAGTCGTGTCGTATGTGTTTGAAAGATTTCCACGAAACGTGCTCGTGGACGCCGTCAGCGCGTCTGTTTAATTCAGTTCACAGAGCTTTCAGATAATACTAGACGTCGCAGCAAAGCAGCTTTGCAGAAACCCAGTTTTGGTTTGAGAAAAAGACGCAAATAAGTTAATCGGAGAGTATCGCTGGTACAAACGAAAACGTGTACAGGAGCAGGCGGGCGAGATATGTCATTGGGGGCGGGGCTTGATTGGAATCAGATGCATTCTCTTCTAGTTAATAAGACAAATTATGAAATGTGTTCAGAAATGCACAGGATGTTGGGTATATGATGATCACTGGCTGCATGTTTCATAACACGAGGCTTAGCAGCTGATGATTGGCCGCCTTTATCCTTTTATTTTATATTCATATTTATTTTCTCCTCCTGGTCTTTGCCCTTTTTTTTTTTTAAAAAAAAAAAGAAAGAAACACTGAATAAAAGTGCATGATCGCAGTATTTTCTAGTTTAAAATGTTTTTATTTTTTAAATGTCATGTGTTATGGATGATGAGTGTGGGTTGTTACTGTTGACATTTCCTGAATCAAACCCAGCCTGGTCCCGAGCTGCAGCAGTCTGCTGAACCGGAGCAGCGGAACATCCAGCAGACGACCTGGTAAGAGATCCACTACTACGTTCGGCCAAGAAGTTTGGTGTCTGACATTTTTGTGCTGGGACTAGAGTAGCTGTACTTGACAAATCCCTGCTCTGGAGACATCAGTGCCAGACCACTCTAATGCTCTTGCAGCCGAATTGAGAACGAATCCCCACAGCCACGCTCCAAAATCTAATCGAAAGCCTTCCCAGAAGAGTGGAGCTTATTATAACAGCAAAGTGAAGGGGGGAATAAATCTGGAATGGGACGTTCAAAAAGCACATCACGAGTGTGACGGTTAGTTGTCCGTAAACCTTTGTTTGGCCTGCTTTGTGTCCGGCCTCATCACACCACCTCGTCGCTGATTATTTTCCCATAACCACACCTCCTTATGAACAAAACCTCACTGTGTACCTAAACACTTTAATAATGTTATGGGGCGGCCATCTTGGTGTCATCTCGGTATTATTCCACGCAAGACGACGAGCGGCGGCGGCGTACGAATTCGCAACAGATACAGTTTCCACTAGTGACATATTACAACCAATCTTGTTAAGCCACACCCGACAAAGTTTGAAGTTGTTCGAGATCTGGATGTGAGGCAGATGATGCAGTATAATTCCACTTGTAAAAATGTTATGAGTTTATATGTTCAGTGTCATTTGAAGCAAATATCTGAAGACTTTATAGACAAATATTCAAGTGTTGCTTTACTTGTTTGTGACATCAGTCTGCTAGTTCCAGTGCAAAACTGAAGACGCTAACTTAAGACACCGAACACGTCATGGCTGATTTGAGGAAAGTGGGAATTGTGTGGGGGTTTTTTTGTTTTGTTTTGGCAAACTATTCCTTTTAGTTTTAGTAATCAGTTACACCATACATGACCATATAAGAATTGGTAGTTTGAGAAATTATCATATTGATATTGTAGAAGGTGTAGGATTATAGTAACAGTTCAGTCGCACTGGATTCGACTCTCGTATCTCGCTAGCACGGGTTCAGAGCAGACGGGACGTTCTCACGGTGAACTGAACAAGCAGGCAGGCCCAAGCCGTAACGATCCCTTCATGCAGAGTCAGTGGGACGAGTCGGGACAAGGCCTCACGTTCATTGGCGATCAGGTAAATTTTGGAGAATTCATCGTGTCCTTGGCTTTTGAGTCATCATCACACTCGTTTGAGAAACTCTAACCTTTGATGTTTCCGTTTGAAGGACTGCTATGACGGTGGAAACGTTCACACGGGTGAGTTAAACTCGAAAACCGTGTCGATTGAGACCGTTGAACGATTGCGCGTATTAATGTCGTGTCGTGTCGTGTCGTAGGGGCGGTGCCTCCATGGCTGCTGGAGGATCCCGAAGACGAGAGTGCGGGTAACTCGCAGGACATCGGTCCATCTCTGCAGGATTTTCTTAAGCACAGTAAGCAGTTCTTTTTCGGTTGGAGTGATTCGGATTGCTACACTAGGTGTTTAAAGGGATAATCTGACCCAAAAATTGGCTACATGGCGACTGAACAATGAAGCTCCTGTTGGCCTTTTCTGTTGCGCCAGTTTTTAACCTCCAGTCTCAATCTCTGTCACAGAAGAGCAGCAGAAGCTCAAGAAGCTCCCAGCCAACCGCGTGGGCGCCAACTTCGACCACGGCTCACACACCGACGCCGACTGGCTTCCGTCTTTCGGCCGGGTGTGGAACAGCGGCAGACGCTGGCAGTCCAGGTGAGAGCCGAGGATTAGACACCGCGCGTATCGTCGTACGATCTCGATAGTGCTTCAATCCCAAACCACTTTGGTGTTTCTTTTTCAGGCATCAGTTCAGGCAGGAGGAGGCTAAAAGTGGGCAGAAGAGAAGGAGGGAGCGTGGAGGAAAGGCAGCCAAGAAGCAGAAACATCTCACTAATGGAGACGTCTGATTGATTACACCAAGTATTCATATGAACACTGCAGCCTGGTCAGGAGCAGCACGAAACTAAACTCAAGTGGTTTTTAAATCCATCGCAAGTCTGCAGGACTTGTTAACAATGCATGTTTGAATTATTATTTTTTTTTTTTCCATGTAGAAATATTCCTGCAACACATTAACACAGTTTGTAACTGCCACTGCCTTTCTCACATTGAGAAACATCGCTCTAAATGACTGTGTGATAGGATTGTAATTATACCACAACGCCGTCGGGTTCTCGAATTCGATTACGTTATCGCTTCTATAGTAACAGCACGGACGCTCCACAAACAGATTCACGCCGTGTTATTCAACAATAGGAAAAAAATGCACCGTCGTTGATTTGGTGGCGTTTTCGTTCACGTTTCTGGAAGGAGTCTCCAGTGTCAGCATGTCGTAACAAGAATTAAAAGTTGCTCGTTCAAGTTTTCACCACGGTAAAGTCTTCAGGATGGGAAGGCTTTACTTTTTCCGCTTTCTCCGTAACATGACAAAAAAAAAAAAAAGAAAGGCTGGTGAGGGAACTACTGTTTATAGCTGCTATAATATAAGTGATGGATGTTCCACAATATTAAATGTATAACTATAACCAGATAAATAAATCAACATTCTTTATTCAATAAAAATTCTAATTATTTGTAAATAAATTAGAATTTTTATTAATTAAAGAAAAAAAAACTACTTTTGTCATTAAGTATTTTCATTCTTTTTTTTTTTTTGTAATTTTAAAGCAGCTACTGGGATAAAAAATCAAATTCACCATTCGTGTTTCCAGTTTATTGAATAAATCTGCAGCATAGTGAAGTGGTTCTGATACGGTCATATCGGTAATAAACCCAGAAACTCTCACCGCTTTCTTCCACAGTGGTTGGCGGAGAAGGAAAAAAAAAAAAACACGGAGACAAGTGTGCAAGAATTCTTTCCATTTTGAACAGTTCAGTCTTATTTTTACGCAATAAAAATCTATTCGAGCTACTCGCATCTTTTTCCACAGAAGGCTAAAAGATCAGTAATAGTGCTCAATAATAATATAATAAAATATAATACCTCAAACATTAGCCAAAATAAAAAGTACAGATTACATTAATATTTAAGGATACCTTGCAGTCATTTATTAAATTTTTTTTCCTTTTTTTTTTTTTTTAGTAGGTTCTGTTAAAATAATACACGACTCATATATAATGTAGAAAGCAGAAAGGAAAAAAAAAAGGAATTAGGTCTCTGTAAGAGATGCAGTGTTGGTCATATTTGTACAATTTTACACTTATAGACCTTTAGCGGTCTTTTTTTTTTTTATAACAAGTCCTTGCATTAACTTTCATCATAAATTTTTTTTTTTTTTTTTTTAAATCTTCATTTAACTTCATTCCCACATCCCGGATAAAAGGAAAAATCCATGCTATAAACCATTCAGTAAGACTTCTGATCGAGTTTGGCTTGTATATAGAAGAATATAGTGCCTCGTGGTGATAAAGTTCTGCTTTCTCTTGGTCACTTCTTGACAGGACCATAGAGATTTTCAGTAGCGTCAGACAGAAAGGGGGGAGGAGCTTATCGTTATGAGACAGAGGCTTCAGGTTGGTTGTGAGGATATGGGATACGGGTCCTTTCAGGCGACTCGCTTTCGCCCTTCGTGCATTAACAGCAGTAAGAGCGATTCCTCTTCCGGCGTTCCTCTTCGCATCAACGTTCGATTGAAAGGATTCAGCATTCTACCCTTGAAACCTGAACAACAGGGCTTTATGAAAATCAACATCCTGATGATGCACCTGACTGGGTTTTGTTAAAGCTTCAGTACGAGTAACTAAATATTCTTCCTGTAGTTTAGTGGTCAGATGTGTAGTTAAAGGCCACGTGAGGCCCTCATGCAGATGTGCGCGGCAGTAACAACATTCATATCCAAACACAATAGGAATGATCCGTCAGGCTTCATGTAGCATTAGTCCTTATGAAGGACATTTCGTAAGTCGATCGCAGTCCAGGCCTAAGGCCTGTAAAACTACATCTGGCATCGATATCAAACCCAATTTCATCCAGTCTGAGCAGAGCATTTAAAAAAAAATGTAACTGTCAATTTTACATACAAGTTGTATGTCAGCGTGAAAACTAGAAGAGATGAAGTTCCCGTCCGGGATTTAGTTTATCCTCGGTGCCATGCTGCCATCATCCTCTTTTTTTCCCCCCTTTGTGAATTTTGTAGAGAGCTGCTTCAATCCAAATCTTCCTAACTGCAAATAAATAGTTGAAGCAAACTAGGGATGATGAAATGTCTTTATCAAAAAATTGCCCCTGCCCTTTTCTCAGAAAGTCAGCAAGAGAACTTGGGTTTTGTTTTTTCCTGTACTGCGCATGTGAGGTTTGGGGTCTCGGACATTCGTTGCCACCAACGAGAGGCGGTGAAGATGCGCAAGAGTTGAGCAGGGAGCAGCAGGACCGCAGCACACCTTCCTGACGACGCTGTATCTCTTCTACTTCCAGCAGGAAACCACAGCTCCAGGAACACTAGCTTTTATCTGGGAAGAAGACACGTGTCCGTGATTTATATTTTATATATAGCTGTGTGTGTGTGTGTATATATATATATATATATATATATATATATATAATATAATGTATGTATATAAAATGAGTGAACAAGTTAAAGAATGAAACAGTACCTTTGTTTTCTTCTGATTCAGTAGCCGCTTGCTCTGAGTGCCTTTGGCATAGTTGGTTATATTTTGATTCTACATCCTTTAAAAAAAAAAAAAAAAAAAAAAGTGAGCAAACTTCAGTGTGAATCTTAGAAGGTTGAAGTCAAGAATTTTCAGTCAAGAATAGTCTTGCAAAGAAAGAAAAAAAAAAGCGAGGTTTGGTATCCTTTGCACTATGGCTACTACACTAATGTAACCGACAAGTCATGAAAATCTCCATAATCATGTATAAATCTTTTTTTTTTTTTTTGTAAAACAGCACAGATGTGTCCCAAGTTCAAGCAAAACTACATTGTAATGCGCATAATGTCTGGATTTTACCTAAGAATTCTGCCTCCTGAGAGACGCCCGTGAATATCTAAGTTTTTACTGCACTTTTCTGGTCACAAGCTTCAGGATCGTCCATGTGCCAGGTCAGCGTGATGGCTTTGTGAATGTCATGATGCAAAGAACTTCGAACAAAAAATTGACTAGAATCCCGTCTTTAGTTATTACAGTTTCATTTAAATCAGTTAGTGCTGAGTAAACGGGTTTGCCCGATTGTTGATGTGCTAGAGGAAAAAGTCTTTGCTGTATCATCTGCCGTGACGGTTATGGTCGCCCGCAGGTGCGTTAAAAACTATATATATATATATATAAAAAACAGCAAATTAGAAAACACCACAGAAAAACAATAACTCAGAACATTGCATGCTCGTTGCCGATTGGACGGTTAACCATCGGGGGGGGATGTTCACAGTAAGAGGAAATACGAGCCTAAATTCACGATTATATTTATCTAGGGCATTAATATGAAGTTATTTTAAATAGAGATGGGTTTCTATTAGTCATTAGCTCTAGTGCAAAACCAAACAAATCACAAACATGTCTTGGCTGATGGACTTGAATTTACTATACAGGCAGGTCAAACAATGTCTATCCAAGTGTGTATGTCAAACAATTTCTATCCAAGTGTGTAAAGTCCAGAGCTGTAGTGGACGGTAAACTCAGGTGTGCCTCGGGTTAGTGTTACCTTCAGATGCTGCAGGTTGGCCTGAAGCAGGCGCAAGTGGGTCATGATCTGTCTGCTGAAGTTGGGGCCTCTGCTCTGAGAGGAAACGGAAGACAGGAGCTTCTTCAGGTCAATGCCAGAGTCCCCTGCTGCCGCAGGCTCGGTGCTGCAGACCTGCCCGTCGTCATCAGTGCTGCTCTCACCCGAACCGCCGTAACCCTCCAGCACCATGTAACTGCCTGCTTCCACATGGGGGGAACAAAAAATATGTATATATATACACTAAAATGCTATACTGGGCTTTAACTTCACATCACTATAGCACAATAAACAAGCCAAGAACATCATCGTTATTTGGCAAGGTAAGAATATAAGCCCCACTTATCTAATCTCCTCACCAAAGTCCTCGGAGGTTTCAAAGAAGCCTGTATCTCCTGAGGGCAACTCGAGACGGTTCTCTGACTTGACGTGTGCGGTCTCGGTCCTCTCTGCACCGTTCTCCACTGATCCACCAGGGGCAGCGTTTTCCTCCGAGCCCTGCAGAGACCCTGCCTTCAGCTCACGCAGCCGAGCCTCCCCCCTCTCTCTGTCCCTGTCCACATCCTCCTGACCGTCCATGTGATTGATCAGGAGCTGCCGCAGAGCAGCCACTGAAAGAGACACAATTGGAGATAACAACATGAGCCACGCTGAGTTCGCCAGGGAACAGGGTCGTGTGGGTGGAACTAGAAGTAGTATCCGCACTCGATTGGTTAAATGCAATGCACAATGTGTAGTAGAAGTAAAGTACTGGACAGGATGAACAACGATGTTTAAATATGCTCATGTGCATCAACGCAGCAGTAGAAACCATGCTTTACTCGATTCCTCTTCATTTCTGCTTGTTACAACGCGAGTCGAATGATTTCTATTGAGAAACAAACCTAAGCTAAGCCAGGTCCGAGCTGCTGAGAAAAAACACTCACGGGTTCGAAGCGCCTCGTCTGCCATCAGTGGAGGCAGGTCAAAGGTATCCAAGTCCTTCTCCTCTACAGCGATGGCGTGCCTCGAGCGCTGCTTCAAGAACGGAAGTCTGTCTGCGAGCTCGGGGTCTAGGAAGGCCTCTTCCTCGTCCTCCTCCGCTTCATCCTGAACTTCATCCTGAACTTCATCCTGAACTTCATCCTGAACTTGCGGCAAATGCTCACCTTCTGCCTCCTCCTCATCTTCTGACTTGGTGTCAAATGGGTTGCTTCCTGCTGGAGGAATCTGCATGATCTCAGTTGAGGAAGTAGCATCTTTTTCTAAGGGGAAAGAAAAACAAAATAATTCATCACCACCACCCTGCATACAAAAAAGCATTTAGAATACAATAGCCACAAACAGCAATTTGCGGGATCCAAGCAGCCTTCAGCAAATCAAGTTTCGCAAAAACATTAAAGAGACCGCTTCTTAAAAAGTTTCTGAAAGCTGATTGGCCTGATTTGCGTGTTGTGGCGATACCGTTTACAGATCTCGGCAAGTACTTGATATAAATACTGACGCACAAATTCTAGGACTGATTTGCAAAAGTAGGCTTGGAATATTACGCAAACGGTCTTAAATATGAGCGGGTGGTGCTAAACGGTCCAAAAAGCCAAGGAATCCGAGGAAAATGAAGGATTTTGTATCTCAAGATATGGGCCAAAATATAAACCACTGCACTACAACACCACCGTCAAGCAGATCTCTATTCCAAGTAGCCGAAGTGAGTACTACCTATGGACCAAGTTTGTACTACCTATAGTTTGACTAGATTTAGAGAAGAAGAAGGAGTGTTCAAAGCACTTTGTGCTTGGCCCCCTACATTAAAAAAAAAAAAAAAAAAAAAATTAGAACGCCCATTTGCATACTTCAAGCTGTACTATAATATATAATGCTATAATAATTAACAAATGGTATATTGTACAGCCCTACTCAAGATTCATCGAATCACAACGGAGGGCAGGAGTAATGACTGGTCCCTGCCTCTCTTAATTACAGACCCATGAATCGGATACCTGGAGACTGGACGCTTCCAGTAGAGATGCGATCTGGATCTTTGCTCATTTTCGGCATGCCAGAGTTCATCTCGTCGTCAGCTTCCCGCTCCCCACTGCGAAGCAGACAGACTTTCTTATCAAACTGATTCACGGTGGTCACTGCGTAACCAAATTAAAGGCGGCAACAAAAATATTGGTCACGGTAACTGAACTCACTCGTTCTGAGGCAGGCTCTTCATACTGTCTGCTCTTTGCCCGATGAGATCGTGCCACCTGGACAACAGAAACGGTAATCAACAACAACAACAACAACAACAAGTTAAAGGAGCTATGTGAGTTTTAAAATTTCAGATCCACGTTACTTGTGTCTCTCAAACGCCACGAACCGCTTCAAATAAAACTCAAATAAAACGCAGGACTCTGAACTTTTGTTCCGGTGGCTAGATCTATCTGTGTAAAACTCATTAAATGGTGTTGTGTTCAAAACTTTTTCAATAAGAAACCTACACACCGGTGATCCTGAATCTCGTGGCCAGAAAAGTGTACAAAAAGACATGAAATGATCTGAAAGTGAAGCATCTTGTAAGTATTCCAAACTGGTAAATGCGTTCAAAACAAACATCTCTCATGCGACAACATGGAATATTGGATTCGAGCCAAAAGGTATCACTTCGTAAAAATCCCACTTGGTTATTATGTGATGCTGTAGGAAATTCCAGCTCCTAAACTGGTGTAATCACGGGGTGGTTCTTATTGCAGGTTTAGGGAAGCTGCAAACCTCCCAAAAATGAACAGCGGTACATTACTGGTGGAGGGATCAGCAGTTTGATTCTTGGTCTCGAACTACTGCAGGTCATCTCAGAAGGAGCATACTTACGTCTTCTGCTCAGACACGGTCTGCGCCATCAGCTCGTAGATCTGCGCGCCGTAATCGGACATGGACACAACGAAGAACGATTTGTTGTCTGTGAACAGCACGTTGAACACCGAGTTAGTACGGATTCTTCCTTCATTCACACGTTCTATTCTACTTCCTGGCCTGACGCACCTGTTGCTACAGAGCGCACCAGCACGGTGCTGAGCTTGATGATTGGACTGAAGATGTGTTTGGTCTCGGCCGTGCCTGCCAGATTCTTACTGTGGCACTTCAGGATAAGCTTCTCATCCTGCCTCTGCAGCAGCACCAAGATGTCTTCTAGCAGGAGTGTGTAGAGCTCTGAACAACACACAAAGTTTATATATAATGTATGTTAATAATAATAATCTTCATTTTATAGAGTGCCTTTAAAAGCAGCTTCTCAAAGCACTGTACATAAAATAAGCAGTGCATAGAAAAAAATTATGAAAGTTAATAGTAATAATAATAATAATAATAATAATAATAATAATAATAATAATAGTAGACTTCAGCAGTCAAATGCAAGTTTAAAAAGTAAGTCTTAAGTTGAGCTTTAAAAATGCCAAATGTTAAAGGGGCAGCTTGTCATTTTAGATAGACTTTTGTCTTTGCCAGCTCCACCCCAATTTTCGGGTCAGAAAAATATAAACAGTAAACTGACAAAAAAAATTTTTTTTGCCAACATCCACTGCATGGTACTATCGCAAATCTGAGTTTATCCAAAGTATCCTTGAAATGGTACTATTGCTACAGTTCTATAAACACTTTCACATTTTTCAAATTGCACCTTTAATGGTTTCTCCAACTCTTACCAATAGTCTTGTCTTTATTCACTTTCCAAGACAGGGGTCCCTCATGCACCATTTTCCGTTTGGTCAAGTTGAGGTTCTACAGAGGGCACAAAAAATATAAAATAAAAATAAAATCGGATCTGATCGTATTACGTATTACTTCCAGTGACGATGTGAAAGTAAGGACGGCACGTAAAAGTAGTGAAGCGTGTGATCTTACCTTAAACTCTGCAATCATGGGGTACTCGCTCTGCTTCAGTGACGAGAGATCCAGTCTTCTTTGGTAGTCCTCTAACCTCTAAAACAACAACAACAACAACATAGTCAAGTAGGAGCTCAGCTTTTTATATATAAAAGCGCGCTTCTTAAAAGTGCCGTGATCTGCTCACCTGTTTGTTTTCAGCCTCTTTTACTTCCTGGTTGACGTGGTTGAGGATCTGACGGCAGCATTCGCAGGCTCGCTTCACTTTGCTTTTCTCCTCGGTGTCGTCTGACAGGAAACGGACACAGATATTATTTAGGGTGTGTGGCGAGGGGTTAAAAGTCAGGGATAACGGGGGGGGGAAAAAAAAAGAAAAGGGTTTGATACCAGTGTATTTCGCAATGTTTTCGAGCAGAAGTGGGTATTTAGTGAGTCGCTGCATCTCCACAGGAATCATGTCCTTCAGCTGGAGCCTTCGACACTGACGATTACTCTCCGCCTCCTGTGACGCGCAGGTACACAATTTTACCATTTTAAACCGCAAGATGATCTCAACTTTGTACTTGTAAACTCGGCGATGGTTGCATATGGAGTCCTTTAAAAACAACCTTTAATAATTTGCATATCCTTTAAACAACCTTTAATAATTTGTAAAGGACCAAAGACTGTTGAGCTCACAAACCAAATTATTTCTATGCAGACTTGCAGAGAGAATTTGTTTCAAAACAATCTAACAAATTTGACCTACCTACGTCTAATATATATATATATATATATATATATATATATATATATATATATAGATAGATATATAAACTGGTTAAATTCTTCAGAATTTCTTTAACATTCGGTATGAGGCCCGAGTCTGTGTCTGACCTGCACAAAGGCAGCAAATCGCTGATCCTTCTTCTGCCTGCTCTTTATAAGCTCCAGAGCAAAAGGCTGGTTACTGCAGAAGGTTCCTACTGCCCGCTTGATCTTCTCCTCTTCTGTTCCGCTGAACTGCAAGCAAACACGACCGAGTTCAGCTAGATTTACTTTTTAAATCAACTTTGTTGGTTTAGGTAGAAGAATTCAAGAGGAATGTGCATTTTTCTTACCCAGGACAGCAAATCGTCTCCTATGAGGTCCACGACCGCCGTCTCGTACTTCTTCCGAATGGCCGTCATTTGCTCGGTTATAGACACTGAAGAAGAAAAATATTACAAATGACCAAACCGAACGCGATGTCGTCGTCATAACTAGCTACATTAGTATAAGGCTCAGCTCTGATTACGTACCGTGTAGCTGGACGATCTCCTCCAGGTTGGTGAAGATGTTTTTGATGTCCGCGGGGGGCAGAATGCTCTCGCGGGTCATCCTCTGGTAGAACACGTTATCCAGCACCTTCAGCATGCGCAGGTGAGCGCGCTCCGTGTAGAACAACTCTGCACAGCCAGGCAAGAGTGACGCAGTCAGAGAGACATAGAGAGAGAGAGAGAGAGGAAACGTACACAAGAGTATGACGAGTGATTATGTGAACTTGTACTTGGTAGCCCGCCCCCGAGGGTCTCCCGAGGACCCTCGTGTGATTCCTCACCATTGATCACTTCCTGTCTCTTGATCTCGTGCGGCGACAGCAGTGCGAGGACTTCTGTGCTCACCAGCGTCTGCCAGTGAGGAGGGTCCTGCTCTGGCTCCACCTCAAACGCCTGATCGTCCTCACTCTGCACCTCTCCTGTGCACAACGGCTCCATTCTGCAATGATGCACAACCAATAATATCACAACCAATATCATAATTTTCTGCTACTAATACTAATGGTAGTAATAATAATAATAATAATAATAAGCAGCTAACAGTGCCCACCTCCTGATTGGCCGCGGCGTCCCTCCGTCAGGATTCCTGCGTACATAAAGACAAGCGGAATGAGATCACATGCCATTTTTTTGTTGACTTTAAGACTACTTTGCAAACACTAATAGTTTGAGCTTGGTCAAGCACCGTTTGAGAATGGAGGACAGAGTCTTGGAGAAAGAGTGGATAAGTCCCTGAGGTGAACAGAGAATGTAACCGGGAATGCTAAACCAAAATAAGCCAATGTCTTCAAGTCCAAGTCATGTCTCGAGTCAGTTGTCGGTTTTTTTTTTTTGTTTTTTGCAACTCAAGTTTCCATCTCTGGTGTATACTGACTTTGCTCTATGTATACAGCGTGTGCAGAGAGAGAGAGAGAGAGAGAGAGAGAGAGCGAGCGCAGGGGCCGCAGAGCAAGGTTTCAACTATAAACCTTTAGTTTAGGAAGGTTGCCATGCTGAAAACCAAAAATAAGCGCAACACTGCCTGCCTTTTGTTCCTGCTATATGTAATGCACTGAAAGAGTCACTGGATGCAGATTGTACAGCCCCACCTGTCTGTTTCTGGCTCCTCCTCTTGAAGATGGTCCGGAGGATAGGTGAAGTCAAAGTGCGTGCCTGAGGAAGACGAGTCCTGTCCTTCAGCCTGAGGACCGACCTCTCCGAGTCTGGGTAATGCTGACAAGGGAGTAGCGCCTGATGAACAATGTGTGGGGGGAAAAAAAACATCGTGTTGAACTCCAAGGTTGTGCGAAAGAGAGAGAGAGAGAGAAAGAGAGGAAACCAGTTACAGTGATTAAACATCTCACCTGGCTCTAACTCTCTAGCTGTGCTGTCAGAGCTCTGTACAGGGGACGCACTGAAAGTAGGCGAGTTGATGGATCCTGGGCTGCCGTCTGGCCCGTCACTGGACTGACTGCTCCGTATCCGGCCGGCTGAAGGTGCTTCAGGCTGTTCGGTCGGCGCTAGAGCATTCTGCGACAGCTGCTTTTGTGTACGCTGCTTATTCTGCTCCAGAGCCTTGGTAACTGTGCATACACACAAGACAGAGAAAGAAACAGTTTGGTGTTAACCATACTCAAGTGCTACTCCAACCAGTCTATCAGTCCTTTCAGAAGAAGAGCGCTGGGTCTTACTGTACACCTTTACTATCAGCTAATAAAGTTTTTGTTGCGTAACCATGGCATGCGATTGTTATTCAATATACACACACCGTACCGTACATACTGTACTCGTTCTGAAATGGCTTACTCGAGGAGACGTCGGTTCGGCTGGGCCTCTTGTTGTGGCTGCGCATGATCTGGAAGCGGGACTTTTTCAGCACCTCCACACCTCCATCCTTCTCTGGTTTTATCGTCTTCTGCTCAAGGTGAAAACAGTAAATAGAAGAAAAAATAAAAACAATGAGCTGTTTAAGGAAGGAATAATAGATGTTTAGGGGGGTGGGGGGGGGGGGTGGGGGGGGGGGGGAGCTTACCTTGATTTTAGGGAGAAGGTTTATTAGCTTGGGTTTGGGCTCAAACCCTCGAGATTCCTTCACCTTCACCCCGAGGTGCTTCATATAGGCCTGGATGACGAACTGCATGGCGGTACTGAAATAAACACAACGTGTTCATCATCAGAGCTGTAGGGGGGTTTATAGGAAACAAAAAAATAAATAACCCTGGAATGTATGTGTGTGTGCGCAATGTCCTGTCACTTTCCTGCATCATTTCTATTACATTTCTATCCAGCAGGGGTAGCTAATGTTGAAAGTTAAAAATAGAGTGATGGCAACAGTTGCTGGGGAAGTTTATAAAAAAAAATAAATACAATGAATTTTTTATTTTTATTTTTAAAAGCTGCTCTCTCATGTAGTCACGTGGGGCAAAGGAGGCGGTGGCGATTACGCAACACCCGGCCACACACTGGGTAACAGCACAAATATTCCCCACAACCTTCTGCTCTGAGCAACATGAGCCTCCTCGCTTCTCTACCATCTGTCCACACACACACACACACACACACACACACACACACACCTCCAGCATGCTCACCACATGGATGAGACGGATCATACTACACATATCGCCGCACACTAGTCCTTACTCTCATGAAGAGGAAAAAAGAAATTCTTCATAATCTATCATGTGCTTTGTTAAATATTACACTGGCACTAAAATCGTCTAAACTCGTGCGGTAAAACGTCATGCGGTGCGAGTGCTGAGCGCATGGGGCTGATGTCAAGTGAAAAGCAGCAAGAAATTTCCCCCTTACCACTTCTCCTCCTCTGTGGCTGATGTCGTCAACCTGTGAGAGAGCGCAAACACACAAACATTCCAAGTATTACTTCTCGATTCCGCACTAAAATAAGGATGGTTTCAGCATGACGTACATCAAAAGGGTTTCCGGAACGTCTGCCGGTCGCTGGGCCCCCTACATCGCTCTGCATACCTCAGAGTTTTGCGTTTTTAATGCACGTAACTGTTATATTCACATGTCCTTTATTTCTCTATTTTCATCGACTCCAGGACCGGACTGACAGGAGCTGGCGAGTGTGACTCGTCAAAACAAACCCCGTTGTTTTGTAACAGACTATAAGTGTGCTTCGTGTTGAGCGGTTCCGTCCGCGCACGCTCAAGAGGACAATGGAAGAAGCGTAAATTAAGGAGGAGTCGTCGGACCCGTCTTAATCCGCGCTTTAAGCTTTCCTGTTCGACACGTTTTGCTCCCTAAACACTCGGCACGCAAGAGCACCGTGACCTCGGGTAGGCCCCGAGGCGGTATGTCTGCTGAAAGAGCGTGTGCATTTATCGTTTACTGTAATAAGATAAAGGAAAGAAAAAAAAAAAAACCTCAAAAGAATGGAGAGTTGTGAAGAGAGATATTATTGGTTTATCTCTGAATGCACCATCTGCGGTTTTTATATTAGCAAGCGTGCCAAGAGTTCCTGCACTTAAAACGACAAAAAAAATATATACATATAAATAAACCTCTCCTCCAAAAGAAAACCCTGAGAAAACACTTCACGTGAGGAAATATTAAAATAATTAATTTTTTTTAAATCCGTGTAGTTCTGAGAACTGTGTGGTTCTCGTTTGCACGCATTTCAATCCGATGTGAAAACCGCGTTTAAAGATTTGGTTTAAAAAAAAAACACGCAGCATAAAAAGTGTCAGACATTCTGAGAAGGTATCTGATTACAAACCGAATCGAGTAGGTGTGCGACTACGGCGCAAAGCCATCGGACGACTTGATCAAAGCGTGACAGAGCCTGCGTGAGGAAATCGGCGGGGTTTCAGACATCGTTGCGCAGACCTACTGTTGCTAAACTGGCTCCCTTACACAACATGACCTCTGCAGGAATCCTTTTACTTACTTACTTAAAAAACTAAGTAAGTAAAAACATTTCAATTCTATATTATGGTGAAATATTTTTATGGTTTCTTGGAAAGTATGTTCTTGGCGGGGAAAAAAAAAAAAAAAAAAACTATTTTGGCTCAATTTTCTTTTTCTACAGACTGCCCCATATATGTGTAAATAGATTAGAATGAATATATGAAAGTTCCATTTTTTGAATTAAATTACATGAACTTTTCCACGATGTTCTAAATCGGCATCGGAGATGAAGCCTTGTGCGTTCGTAGCCTTTTAGGGAGATTATATGCGTGAGCGTGTTCGCTTACAAGACTTCGTTGATCCTGGTGATGATATGCTCCGAGCACGAGCGCTCTTTCTCCAGGGCCGCGCGGTCTCGCACGCGCTCCGAGTCGAGCCGGCTGAGCTCGGCTTCGGCCAGAGTCAGGCCCATACTGCGCTTCTGTCTGAGGGAGGAAGGAAAAAAAAAAACACAAAACGCACATGAACACACTCCCTAACATACCGATACGTGTTTCCGCACCTGTAACCCGGTCGCGAGAATAGGAGGAGTTTCTCCGCACCGGATTAGTGTTATAGCGGGCTTTGAATAGCAACATTCTACTCAAACTAAAATCTTAAAATAATAATAAGAACAATAAAAAAAATAAAAAAAACATTATGATGTGCATAGCCTGAGTTCTGTACTGTCGTTAAAATGTCAGCACCTGTACCCAAACGGTCAAATGTCCCAGTACTTTAATCTTACAGATTAGATAAGAGGAAAATACAGATGTTTCATAAAGAGTTTCGGTGTTGCTGTTACCTGAAGTCTTCCAGATGTTTCTGGATGTCAGGTAGGAAGGTGTCCTGTAGATGCTGCACATGCTGTCTTTGGACGTCCTCTGGAATTAAGTCTGGCTTCCATCGTTCTACACACACACACACACACACCTGTTATGATGTTTTAGAATACATAAGAATTTCTGTACACTGAGAATTCAAAATGTACAGACTAAATAGAAGCCTAAACTTATCCCACCAGTTTTCCGTTCAGAGACTGAATCACCAAAATGTCACACGCAAGAAATATCACGACGATCCGGGGGAGTTACCACTACCACCTTGTTTTTTTTTGCTAGAGCGGCACGTCCTGTTCTCAAGCGTTACTCCTCTTATTCTACTCCGATCTGCCAACGATTACAAGTTTTATCTACGGAAGATCAACAGTTATTGCGAAACCTGTGATTTGTCTTACAGCTGGAGCTACTGTCAGAGCTGCTGTTACAGCGATGTAATCCGTAAACACCTTCTGACCAACCAGAATCGAGAACTCCCTACAAGCCCCGTGATATAATAACAACCAGTGACTCGTACTGGCGGACAAACACAGCGCGACTGATGTCACGCGGTCTAATCGAAACGAAAACAAGAACAGACCACTGGGGTCAGGCAAAAATAACGACGTGCGCTTACCCATGTCGGCCGAGATGGAGTCCGGCACCGCTACTTTCAGTTGCTGGGTGGAAACGAAAGACAAAACGTTAACCACGATGGGCACTACACCTCTATTTAGTCGGTATAGGCGTGCTAAAGTGAATACGTTTGTAAGGGCTCACCGCCGATCGGTCCATGAACGTGGAGTGGAGTTCCCCGTATATCCGCCGCGTCTCTTTGGGGTTGCTCTGCTTGTACAGCTCGGCGTAGAGGTAGCACAGCTAGGGCAGGAAAAGACGAGTTTCGTTTACAAATACCAGGCACTTTGAAAACCAAGCGGAACTTAGAAACAATTTATTTTTAACCCTCTAATGCATGAATGATTACATAACGTTTTCATGGATTTTTTTTATCACTTGAATTAGTTCAATGGGGGGAGTGCAGTTGGTAAATTGTTGCCATATGGTAATTCCATATTAACGCATTTTCCAGACTATAAACTGCAGAGCCTTTTTTTTCCCTATACATATATAAGGAATTACAGTGGTAAATAAAAACAATAAAAATGAGATACAAACACGTTTCGGGCGAAGTATCTTTTGAATTCTTAACTCTCTCACTTGAAAAGAAAATAAGGTTGAAAAATGTCTGAAATGGCAACATTTTTTTTTTTGGCTTTGAATGTTTAAAAAAAAAAAAAAAAAAAAATGTAAATATACTATTAGAGAAGTCCTAGTGTCTTTTTTTTCGCTCTGTAGGCCTGTTTCAATTCATGAACGCACATGCCACAGTTCCATTACGGCTTGTCGTTGCCGTGACAACAATGACATTTTACCATCTAACGGAATACTTATTTAAATGTTGAAAAAATAAATGTTAACTGTATCTCAGATAGTGTTTCTATTTTTACCTTTAAGTAGTTCCGTCTAAATTTTGAATAATTACGCAGATTTTGAGGGCGCTCTATTGTATTGTTGCCTATCAAAAAATCGGAGACCAATTAACTGTTGCCATAAGGCAACACCATGCAGTAAAAGGTTCATTTAAAAATATCCCACACATGTCCCCTTTTGCGCTCAAGCACAGATTTGTCAAAAATGTTGTCCGCTGTTTTAAGGAATCTCCGTTAGAAGGTATGAAGAGAAATGTTGAGGTTTTTGGTTCATACCAGAGGTGCAGGGTCAAACTGAGAGACCACGTGATGCAGGAAGACTGCGAGGTGAGCAGGCCGAGACTTCAACAGCTCCATGGTCTGAAAACAGCTACACTGACCGTTCACCTGCGACAGATGAACAGATAAGATTTATTCAAAATAAATAAATAATTTTAAAAAAAAGAAAAAAAGAAAAAAGAAATCCACATTGAATCACTTCATCAAAACTTCTACCTGAGAACACAGAAGGAAACTAGAGACAAGAGAGTCCTGACCTGCTCCTGCTCGGTGTCGAAGTCATCGTCCTCCGCTCCGATGATGGGAGGCGGCAGACGGGACAACGGGCTCCCCGCGCTGCACTGATAGCTCGAGTCCTGTTGACGTGATAAGCCACACGTTAGCGAGGTTAGGACAAATTCAGACTCGAGAGGCAGTTAAGTGTGCGCTCACCAGGTCGACCGCGTCCTCGCCATCGGGAGACGGGCACGAGTTGAGGCTGAAGCGCGGCATCGGCTTTGGGCTGTGGCATGGTGTGTCTCTTTGGTACGGGCTTTCTGGGATCATACTGGGCGTGACCTGTGGGTGTGTGATTGCAGAGGACACGGTAATAGTAAACATTAATAAAAACGCGACAGTTTCATACATCACATCGCACACTGATTTTGGGGAATCGTTTTATTCGTTTTCCCATCATTTTTTTTTGTTATTAACTAAGAACGTCCGTCCATCCATCCATCCCTCGGGCCCTAATTAACTACCGGAGAGTACGTCGTACCGCTACGTAGTACGGCTCTAATATAAACAGAGCACTTTTCGCAACCTTCAGGTCACGTTAGCAGAAAATAAAAGGAGTAACAAGTGTGTCGTGCGGTGCTAACCGGCGTCGAGTTGCTGTTCACGGGTGACTCGGAGTCAAAGTGCCAGGACGGAGAGGCGTCCACGTCTCCTAACCCTCCTCCTTCCTCGGAGTCTCCTTCTCCCGGTCTTCGAGAAAGCAGGCCATCCTTCAAACGCGCACACACAACGTAGATATATTAAAAATGCTACACAAAATGGTAACCGAGAAAGGACTGAGTGTGTGAAGACAGAGCTGTACCTGTCCAGCCGTGGTGGCTTTACCGAGTTGGCCCTGAAGCAGAGGAATGTGCTTCTGAGCTTCCTGGATGTCCTTCAGTAGTCTCGCTGTAGGGTTTCTGCCGTACTCCTCCTTCATAGCCTACGGTTCAAATACAGAGGAACAGACTGCGTGAAGAGCGCTCCGTCGGTCTGTGACGACACGCCTGCGAGCGTTCGACTGTCTTTACTCCGTTCCCACAGAAGAGGATGTGAAAATGCGCAAGAAAATCACACCATCTGCATGTATCATGTTCCTTAAAGTGACACTCTCGACTGAACCAGAAAAGGAATCACGCCACCCTGCCGCCGATCGTTTTCCTAGAACACCACGCCCCCAGATTACCCGCTACAATGAACGCGTGCCTTTTTTGGAAAGACGTACGCTATTTTTACGCGTGTTAACAATGAACAGGACCCGGGACGCGGCGTGGCGCCGTCCGGTGCGACAATGACATGCAGGTCTTGCTGCTCCTTCATCAGCATCTTCTGCAGGATGTCGACTTTCTGATTAAATACCGCGCTGCTGTCCTCCTGACACACACACACACACACACACACACAGCGACGCAAACCGGACTCGGCTTTAGTGACGACGGCTACACAGGTGACGGTCGGACCACAGGCAGGAGACGGCACAGGCGTACAGGCGTCGCACTTACTAACGGCACACAGTAAAAGAAACTAATTTGAGTGGCGAATGTGCGAAAGAGGAAATGAGAAAGCTGGAGACAGTACGGGTTTGAGGAAATGAGGTCATAATTTGATAGTATGGAGAACAGAGAGATAAATTTTATACACACACACACACACACACACACACACACAGAGACTGAAGATTCTGACTACGGTCAGAATCTAGAATTTAGAATTGAAGAAATTGCAGAAAAGAATATAATATCATTACTAAGAAAAATGACGAGAGAGAATGATTAAGAAACGAAGCGCAAGATAAGAGAGGAGTAACAGTGAAAGCGAGAGAGAGAGAGTGAGAGAGAGAGAGGGAGAGTGTGAGAGTGTGTGTGTGTGTGTGTGTGTATGTGTGTGTGTGTGTGTGTGCGCGTTCTTACCCATGCAGGCAGTGGGGAGGTGATGCGGTCGGAGGGAGAGGTGGAGGAAGAGGATGAGCGCTCGGCTACAGTGGGGCCGGGGGAGTGAGGGGAGCTGAGGGAGGAGAGAGGGTCTCCATCTCCCTCTCCCTCGGATAAGGGGATCTGTGGCAGACCCGGGGGTCTCCCCAACACCGTCAGAGCCACGTATGAGCCCGCTGTAAACACACACACACATTGTGAGAAAGAAAAACCACACGTATAACAAATACAGCTTCAGATTTTCAGGGACATGTTCTTAGGTAATGCATACATGATATACTTACATTTTATTAACTCCACCACTTCTACATGATTGGAATGCGTTACTAACGTCCCGTTGACCTGCACAAAAATGATGAATCATTTTACTAATACCGAGGAGCTGATCCTATAATCATCATCGCACTCAGTCGGTATACTGTACATCATGTTTGTGTAATACTGCAGCCTGCCAGAGGAGGGCGTAATGAGCTGAGCCTTTGTGCGGGGATGTACACGTTTAATGTGGGGTGGTGGGGACCACAAAAAAAAAAAAAAAAAAAAAAAAAACAACTGCTGATGCGATCCGATTGGATTACACAGCTTGAGGAATGTCTTAAATCTGTCTGCAAATGGAGTAAATAATAATAATAATGGAGCAAATAATCAAATGTATAGAGAAAAGGCTTACCTTGATTATTCTATCACCCGTCTGAACGCCAGCTCGCATAGCAGCTCCATCTAACATGAGCGAGAGAGAGAGAGAGAGAGAGAGAGAGAGAGAGAGAGAGAGATGGAGGAGGGACAATCAGAGGAGAGAGAGAGAGAGATGTGAGACAGGCAGATGGGAGAGACACACCAAGGAGACATCAGAAGAGAGGCAGATCGAGGGGAGACATATAGGAGAGACAGGCAGAGGGGAGACACAAAGAAGAGACAGCACAGGGGAGAGAGACAGAGGGAGGAGAGAAAAATGTAAAGTAGAGATAGATAGATAGGAGGGAGAGACAGAGGGGGCATGGAGAAAAAGAGGACCAACAGACAGACAGAGGGGCCATCGACAGAAAGGGAAGAGACAGACATATAGAGGGGACATGGACAGAGATAGAGCAGAGATCAATGGAAATTGGAGAGACCGAGAAAAAGCAGAGGCAGTCAGAAAGAGGACAGAGACAGAAAGAGGACAGACAGACGGAAAGAGAGGAGGACAGAGACAGAAAGAGGACAGACAGAGACGAGCCGTACTGTAAGCTGCAGTAAGAGGAACACGAGTTCATAATGTAAACGGTGAAAAGAAAAGGCTGTTTGTTGTAGATTAAAGCGAAGTGCACTAAAACTCTTGTTTCCAAACTGGCTGAATTATTAATAAATCCTCACGAAGAGAGTGTCGAGCTAATTATCCGTGATAATTACTTTAGGCGCTCTCACGCAGCCCGAAGTCAATAACCGAACAAACAGAGGCGCGAATGTGCTGCAGGCTCGCCTCAGCGCTTACTGAAACACCGCGGCTCACCTTCTTTAACCAGCTGGACAAATACTGGGTTGTCTCCGCTCACGGTCAACCCGAAGCCATTCTCGTCTTTCTGGATGATCACGCACCGCTGAACAAGCCCTGAGCGAGAGAGAGAGAGAAAAGAAATATTAAAAAGTATCCCTTATGATCATTCATCAAAAATGAGTATAATAGCTTGTACCCAAACCTCGATGAACCCCCCCCCCCCCCCGCTTTATGTCCGTCAGGCCCTCTGAAGCGGGCGTGGCCTGACACTCCCAAAAACACACTGTTTTTAGTGAATCACACTGCATCACTTAAAATCTACATGGGAATGCATTTCAATTGTTTCAAACATCCACATTGTGTAACCTATGAAGCACACACACACACACACACACACACACACACACACACACACACACAATAATAATCACTTTCTTTACGCAGCTGCAGTGTGTGTACAAGACTGCGTTCACTTGCTCATAAAGCATGCGTGTGCAGTGGCTGAATCTTTTCTTCCCCCACTGGGAGCACACGCCCTTTCCACTGTACGACCCAACAGACTGAGCATTAATGTGTGTGTGTGTGTGTGTGTGTGTGTGTGCTCCCAAACACTTCACTTGACCTAAATCACACTCCCATCTTGCGCTGAGTGCACAGAATAAAGCTGGGTCAACGCCTGCACTTAGAGACGTCTGTCCAGAGGCACGAGTCCGACCAACACCCGAATTGGACAGTTCAGTCGAACATCACGGCCGTTTCACAAAAATCAGTTGTCTTCTGAACCCAACGGTGCTTTGCTCTAGTGCAGGGGTGTCCAATCTTATCCGGAAAGGGCCGGTGTGGGTGCAGGTTTTCATTCCATCCAATCAGAAGCCCCGCCTGAGTCTATTGAAAGCAAAGATCAGCTGATTAATCGGGTGGAATCAGGTGGGGCTCCTGATTGGTTGAAATGAAAACCTGCACCCACACCGGCCCTTTCCGGATAAGATTGGACACCAAGTTTGGGTAACACCGATTTTCCTCATACTTACGTGTTTATAAACGCCAATCGCATCAGGCACACACACACATTATTCCTTCTTTTATAGGACGGCCTTCATTTCTGTCCACAAAAAGGCAAAACGTCGTCAGGTTTTTTTCCAATCTTCAACTATCCCAGGTTCCTGCCCACTCGTAGCCTCGGATTCCAGTTCTTAGCTGATGGAGCTCATCCGCCTCGATGCTCTGGCTATCGTGAGCTCGGAGATGCTTTTCTGCTCACCGCGGTTGTAACGAACGGTTAGTCGTGTCGCCGTAGCCTTCCCGCCATCAACAACGCGTCGATTCCCCAAAGAACCACCGCTCGCAGGATGGTTATTTATTTATTTCTTTGCACCGTTCTCTTTCAACTTGAGAGACATCCCAGAAAATTTCGGAAATACTCAAACCGGCCCGTTTGGCACCGACAACCGTTCCACAGACAAGGTGATCGATTGTTTTTCCCCCCCCGTGATGTATACATTAACTGGAGCTCTTGATCTGTATTCTGCACGACAAAGTCAACCAAAGACAGATGAGGATGCCAATACTTTAATCCCAGCCTAAATACATTGGGTTTGTACGTACATCCCCAGAGTTATCCTCTCCCTTATCCAACACCGTGAACAGCCAGGCGGGTTAGTAAGAATCTGAGGAGCCACTCCACTCATGCATAAAGAACCACAAACCTCAGAGACGTACGTGTTTCTGAGTTACCACTGATCCAGAACCAGTTTGTGCTTTTAAATCCACCAGTCAGCATAATTATGGGGGGGGGGGGGTGTTCACTTCTCCCTAAAATGCTAATGCAGAAGAATGAAAACCGGCACGGCTCCGTTAAGCATGACGCAAAGACTCGCGTTATGCTACTCCGTCCCGCTAGCTTTCATTTCGTGTTAGCATTTCAGGGTGAAATATACAGGAGCTGGAACTTGGATCAGACGCACACTTCTGTCACATACGAGTCCCAGATCCAGGACTAATTCCAGCTCCAAAAGACGACCAAGCTCCAAACCCAGAGTACGGAGGAACATGAAAATGCACCAATGACCGAGTGAGTGAGAGAGAGAGGGAGTGAGTAAAAGAGGGATGGAGATGGAGAACAGAGGAACACCACGGCAATGACACAACACTCGCACACCCACGGCAGCGGTCTTCAGTGAACGTCTTACCACACGACTCGGGCCGTCGCTCTACACTGTGCACGGGCAGCTCTGACAGCAGGGATACATGCAGGACACACACACGGACACACACGCAAACAAAAACAAACGTGGAGAAGATGAGGATGATGGCTGATGGAAGCAAAATGAATTTGGGGGGGGGGCGAAAACATGGCATAATTTTTAGGAAGTAGAGAAGCGGAGAAGCAGCAGGAAGCGGTTTCGGTTAGAGTGATGTGGCGTTCAACATGTTACAGGCAAGAACGACATGAGCGAACAAAAGCTATATAAATGAACAAAGTGAAAATCAATGAAAATGGTCGTGGCCCAAATTGCCTGCCTTGAACTCGTCTTTCGCAGTGACGTTTGTTACCCTTGACGTCTGTTACCCTTTAGCCGTAATCGCTTTCGACGCACGTGAGTCGAAGTCCCCAAATCTGCGAAAAAGATCTGCTTCAATTATTTATTTATTTTTTTAAATTGCTAGATTTTCGGTTCATTTCTGCGATCGCAAAATCCTGGAGGGACCGTAATATTTCACGTGTTACGCAGAACAGTACAATTCCAATTTCAAAACGAATCAAATTAACGAACGAATGAAAACATCTGTGGTTTTTAATAGCGATACAATGATTACAGAAGGCCTAGGAGTAGCTAAATGCCTTTACCCTGGTTTAAAAAAAAATAATGAATTTTTATCATGCAAAGAAAAAATGTTAAAGGGAAAACAAAACAAATTTCCTCTGAATGGAGCTGAAAACGCAAACAAAATCCTTTTAGAGTGAAAACGTTGTTTAAAAAAAGAAAAAAAAAACCCCAAACTGCATAACTGATTTCAAGAATGTACCACCTAGGCCTAAACATGTTCATAATAGGCTGAAATTCCTGTCCAGAATGTGTCACTTCCTGCATTCTTTGGCTACAAGTACATGATATGACGCGGTGTCTGAAATGATACCTATTCACTGTGATACGCAGTGTACAACCCTTGTGCTCCGGTCACTAAATATCGCCCAGGCCTTTTAAGGAACCGTGAATATGGATGCACAGCAGGTATCAGCATCAGCGTCGACTAATTTGCACGTTGCCTGTGATTGGTTCGTAGCCGGAGCGCCTGTTTAGTGACGTCGTTATCTGAACTTAACGCTTAATGAACTAGTTACTGTACTGAAAGTCTCGGATTTTAGAAATTCAAGGAGTTACTCAATCTAATCATGTCGCCCCCTCTCTCTACTCCCCCCCCCGGGTGATACGCTCACGCTCATGTGTGACTCAGCGACTCTGTCTGCACATGCGAAAGCGGGTGGGATTACCCAGAGATAAATCCTGCGTGATGCACAGAGAGGATTTTTGTATAATCCAGTAACCAGCTTCCTGAATATTGTGCCATCGTATCGCGCGTCACTGTGCGGTGGTTTCTGGCAAACCGCATATCCGTGACTCATCTTTCCTTTTGGTTTAACTAATCAAGATTTGCACTGGAAGCCATAGAGAACAACGCAGTTGTGTGACATGAACGAACGCTACTGCCATCACGATCGGTGTGGCTCTTAACTGAATAATTTAGCTCATTCTGCAGTAAAACCAGGACTAAATATTTCCCCTGGGTCTGATGTGTTCAGGAACAGACTCTTACCTGTGGGGTCAAAGTCATGTGTAGGAGGCACTGACACCTTCTCACTCTTGGGCTTCTTGTCTGGGGGGTGGTCCTTGTTGAGAATGCTTCCTGGTCTGCGCACACACATCACCACCATCATTATCATTATCATTATTATTATTATTATTATTATTAATATTATTATTATTATTATACCAGTTCAGTTATAATAGTTCAGAGAAAATTTCTACAATAAAAGTGATCAATTGTATATTAAGTTTTAAACCAAAGGTGCATAAAGTACTGGTTCTTGTCATTTTGTTTTTCCCCCAATTTGAGAAGTACCTGGTCTAATCCTGACTTGTGTCTGAATCCATATTGGACTGAAACTTTTGACCTCATACTGAAATCAAAACAACAACCACCGAGGCCCTGTCCACATGTACACGGATACGTCCATGCTGTTTTTGGCCACTGAGAATTAAAAAACTCCATTTTGACCATTTCCATGTGGATGGGGGTGGGGGTGGGGTGGGGGTTAAATAATTCCACTGCGAGCAGCATTTTCGGGGACCAAGCACCCAGACTCGGTGAGACGCACAGTCACAGACGCGCTACAATTGCTCACAGGAAATCAGAGCCTTAACTAAAGGCAAAAGGATTCAAAAATGATTTGTAGTTTCCCAGCCTGCTATGGGAGAATGGGGTTTTGAATATCAGAATTCCTTTGATAAATTTTGTTTGGACAGGTCTCAAGATGAAACGAGCCAAATTTGGTCAAGTTTGGACAAAATTTGAAGGAGGAGGAGCAAAAACGGCAGTTAAATGGAAGCATTTTCAGCATGTTATTGTGTCTTTTGATCAGTAGGTGGCGCGGTCACCAAATCTGTTGCGTAGCCTCAGGACATTGTCCTGAGAATGCCTTCCAAGATTTGGGTCAGCGTGCAAGGTCTCACAGCTTCACTTCCTGTTTGGCGGCTTCACCTTCAGATTTGTCCTGATTGGACGGAAAATGATGTCGGCCAAATTTGGTGTCGATTGGACATAATTTGGAGGAGGAGTAGCAAATAAACAGTTTTGTACAGGACGTACAATCAAATTTCCGATTTTGGTGTGCGTTCACTTCAGCAAACTCCAGTGAATTATAGGAAAAAAAGAGCTGAATTTAGCACAAATTCGTCACATGATATAAGGATAACAGTTGAAAGTTACAGTTCTTGAGCATAAGGTGGCACAGACATGAAACTTCTTGGGTACGTTCAGGGTGTGGTTTCGTGACGATACATAGATGAACTGCTGAGATACACCCTCACATCCTGCTATTTTTTGCATTTACCAGTGCTTTACAGGACAACTGTTTGGAATATCAAGATGATTTGGAGGAGGACTAGCAAACATGGCAGATAGATATAAGCTTTTTTTTTTTTAGCATGTTATTGCGACTATTGACCAGTAAGTGGCACTGACGAGATTTCTTGCATAGTCTCAGTTTATGGTCCTGAAGCTGCCTACCAAGTTTTGTGTCAATGCACAAAGAGGTTGCTGAGATACGGCCTAACTTCCTGTCTGGCAGTTTCGCTGGCGCATTACAGACAAACCGCTTGGAGTATACATTTGGAGTGCGCCAAATTTGGTGATGATTCTACAACAAAAAAAGGCAAAATCCAAGATGGTGGAAAATTGAATTAATCAGAAATTGACGCCATAGGATGCATTGAACTCGTCTTGACCAAGGGAATCCAGGGACGTCTGGATGCCTAAATTTTAGACACATGGGTCAAAAGTTATGGCCATAAACATACTTCAAAGTTAAGCCCAAACTTGACCCGATGGTGGTGCTAGAGTGTTGGCAGCACTTGGCCCAAATTTGGTCAAAATATTCCTTAGACCCTCCCCAATCAGTGTGCCAAATTTCACAACTTTCTACCAGATGCATGAGTGCATTGATGCCACAGTGCCACCCATGTTACAAACACGCCAGGACACATCAATATTTCCAAAACGCTGTTTGGATGGACGGGAATTTTTAAAAAAAGGTTTAAAAAAAAAAAAAAAAAAAAAAAGGTTTTTAAAAATATCCGTATACATGTGGATTTTGTGCCTCAGTCTGGTGCGGTTCTTTCCCCCCCCAGTCTGTGTGGACAAAGAAAATCTTTTGAAATCAATCCTAAGCCACATTTGCATACAGTCCTTGTTGGGATGCGTATCCAATATGTGGTCATGTGACCTGAACGACAACGGTCAGAATTTATGTGGCTTTCCCACCACCAAGCAGCATATCGCTGTCGTCTCCATCATATTTTGGGAATGGATTCGATCAAAACTGGGAGGAATCCGCTGAAACCGAATACTGTAGTGACACAATTGCCCCAGAAGTCGACGTGTGCGTGTGGGGCACTTGTGGATCCAAGTCTGGGCGAATAAAACACCCCCAATTTATGCAAAGGAGCTTGTAATGTGAATGTAGCCTGTGGGAATATCTTTTGGAAGAATCTCGTTAGTACAGTTCCAGAGAAGAGCAGAATCTCTGCCAAGCTGTTCTGGCGGCTCGTGATTTCCAACACGTTTCCCTTAAATGTTACTCCCAGCACGTTAGGGTAAACAAGAAATGCCCCCGGCAATGCACCTGCACACGAGCGAGGCTTTGTTGTGCAGTGTTCCTGCGCCTGCAGTATCTCCAACATCGGTGTTGTGTCTACGTGCTTAAAGCCCCACAACCCTGTGACTCAGACAGTTCTTATCATCATCATCATCATCATCATCATCAGACACGACAGGCATTAGCCGTTCAGCGCGCACGCGCTATACTCTTCTCCTCAAATAGTGTCTAGTGTTCACCGGAGGAACTGCAGAAGGAAGCTGCTCTTGACTCACCTGGTTGGTTTTTTGGGAAACCTGCAAGACAAAAAAAAAAAAAAAAAAAAAAAAAAAGAAGTTGTGTTTTTTGTTGTGTTTTTTTTTTTTTATAAAATGTACAGAACCTTCATGCACAACACAGAACATTCATCGCTATTCCTGAAAGAAAAGAAAAGAGGGAAAAAAAAGCCTACACAGGGCATGTGCGGGGAAAACGAGACGGCATGAGGAGACTAAATAAAAAGTGATTGGAAAATCTACAGATAATTCTACAAACATAGCAACCTTAAAAAAAAAAAAAAAAAAACCTTAACAAAATACAAAAGACAAAATAGTAATCAATTGTGCAAAGCTCAGAAAATGTCAATCAAATTCACTGTAGGTTGTGTAGGCTGGCGTCATGTCGTTGTCATGACTACAACATGAGGATCTCAAGCTTATGAATAAAATATGACGGGGAATTACAACCATGATTCGGTATTAGAGTCCGCATTAGATACGCGTTTGTGTGTGTGTGTGCTTTGCTAGCAGTGTTTATGTAATCTTTTGGCTGCTTCTTCAAAACTCAGCGGAAGCGCAATTATTAATACATTCCTTGGCAGTAATTTGCATAAAAATCGACAAAACACCTGGAAAGCACATCTGTACTGAACGACAGCGCAGTTAATCCGGTAGGCCTGTGTGATTGAACGCCGGTATTACAACCATTAGTAAATACTCTGGCGGGAAGACACGATAAAGAACACAACAGCAAGCTGGAGCACAAAGTGACTGGCTACAAACTCGCGTGTCGACGTGTCGATCGCTGCTGTACAATTATAGATTACGTATTAGAAGAAGGGCATTCATATCAACCTGCTACATCCAGAGGTGCCATTATAATTTTAAAATAATAATAATAATAATAATAATAATAATAATAATAATAAAAATAAATAAATGGATCAACACCTCCTGACTGCGCAGAACGTTGAATTGAACAGGGCTGTCGTATAATTTCAGAGGTTTTGGCGTGAAAAAATCGACGCTTTTACAACCAAGACGTTAAGTGGAATTCATTGTACTGCATTCTTCTGCTGATATGATATCACCGATGCTAATGCAGTAATTAGCGACAATATATCAGGCAGGTCAAAGTGGTCAGCTATCTAATCACAAGAGTGCAGGAATGCTGTGTGTGTGTGTGTGTGTGTGTGTGTACGACTGGAGGAGCCGTTCTAACAGAAATAGCTCGGACATCTTGTCCTCTCTCTCTCTCTCTCTCTCTCTCTCTCCCCGTCTCTCTCTCCGCTCCTTCCATGGGTGGTTTTTGTTTTTGTTGCTTTTCCTTCCCCTCCGCGACATGGGGAACAATGGTTCTCGCGTCAGTGCCGGCCCACTCCACAGCGGGCCCGCGGGTCCGATTCCCGGAAACAGAGAGCGCTTCTGGCAGCGACGCCGGCTTCCTGAATGTGTGTGAATGAGGAGGGGGGTGTGTGTGTGTGTGTGTGTGTGTGTGTGTGTGTGTGTGTGTTGGACGGGCTGCAGCGAAGGGTGAAGGCAGGGGGCAGGATTTGGCCAAAATAAAACTCAGGCCTTTTTCTCTTTAGTGAATCCCTCACTTTCAGATTTCACAGAAAAAAAAAAAAAAAAAGACCACCACCCCAGAATCCTGACAAATAACCGCTCATCAATAAAACATATCCTAAGTGCAAACCTTAAAATAGTCCGAGTGTTTTGTTTTGGTGCATTTTAAACTCGGTGAAGGAGGAGGGGGAAGAAAAAAAAAAAAAAAAAAAAAAAAGACAGGAGGGAAGTGGCTAAGCGTAGATCCACTCCAACGCTTTTGTAGTCAACATACGAGGGGAAAACTGGGTAATCACCCCGAGGGCGCTATGGAAACAGGAAGAGCTTAATACTGCGATGCAGAGAGGATTATAGCGCAAAGGAGCCTGCTAGAGGAGAGGAGAGGAGAGGAGAATCCCGCTCTGTGGAAACTCGGCGACGTCGTCGTTAATCGCGCTCGTTAATTAAACGAACTCGGTCACTCCCGCGGGACGCTGCAAACACGAGCATCACGCTCGTTAATAAATCGCTCGATCAGTAACCCAAGTATCACGGTATGATTAAAGTCCCCGTGTAGTGCCTCGGGTGTTGTTCGACATCCTGACGTCGTTTCCACTCAAACAGGAAGTCAGGGCGGGACACATCGGGTCGATCCACCCCCTTTTTAAACAGCCAACCGCTCAACGACGCCAACTTCGGCAAGGCGATCTTTTTCGATAATGTTGAGGGCGGGACACTGCAGATTCTAGAGAGCGTTTGATTGGACGGAAAATCTGAGGTGACGCTGTCGAGAGAGAGAGAGAGAGAGAGAGAGAGAGAGAGAGAGAGAGAGAGAGAGAGAGAGAGAGCAAAAATCGGCGGTGCTCTCTGGGTGCGAGCGATAGCATATCTTTCACCTTCTCGTCTGTCGGTCATTTTCCTAGCCAGTCTGAGAGCTCGTGTACGCAGAAGAGTGCGGACAGCGCGTTCCTCCGAGTGTGTTCCGCTACCGTGACGCGTCCTCGTTCACACGGTCACTTCGCCTCCGTCGCTACGGACACGGTTTCTCAGCAAACCTGCGGAGCGTCTTTTAAAATGTGTCCGACGTGACGCGTTTCCGCCATGTCGCCCGACGCTAGCCACCACCCAGGTGTTTGGTCGCCGATCGAATCCGATTATTACTGATCGACGGGGTTTATAAATTCTCACCACAACCTACGAGACTGTTACGGGAAGGATTTCGGAATACTGCTGCGGTCTTTCGTTTTCATTTATTCATTTTAGCAGACGCTTTTATCCAAAGCGACGAACGGGGGGATTTCGTCTCGGCGGGCCCTGGACCGATCTCCTATCGGCAGACCGGCGGAAACGAAGAACCGCCGAGCTGCCGTACACGCGCACACTTCGCGATCGTGGTGTGTAAATCACGGCCGATGGATTACAGACTCTGCGCTTGGGCTTTTGGTGTTATTTGGATTGATTCGTAATCCTTTGCCTTTCTAATCGCTTAAGCTCGTTAGCGTTACGCTGGACGGCAACCAAATGCAAATGGCCTGCGTGTTGGAGCAGAGCGACTGAAACACGAGCACTCGCGCCGATTAGAATAGCGAAAACGCACGAGCTGGGGCGGCCACGTCTATATAAACAGCGCTCCTGAAGTCAGTACGGAAGGACTCGTCGATGATTGGGCAGATAAAACGCAACTGAAAAGATTTTTAAGCAATGATTTCAATGCAGTAAAAAAAAAATCACTTTCAAATATAGCTTCGAGCAGCAATTATCGGGGCTCAGGCACTTTAAGAACTCTAGCGAGTGTGTGAGCAATTTCGGGTGGAAATATAGAGCTTTTATTAACATTTATAACCGCTATACTGCTACCCATTGCCCAATGGGTACACTTCATCACGCCCATATTTTGCGTAATTTAAACAACCCTAATAATAACAACTCCCCTATAAATGACCCTCCAAAGACTAAAGTTCAACATTTTTTTCATAATTATTCATGTAGGGACTCCAGAGAATCATACTTGTTGAGGTCGAGTGAAAAACATAGGACTAGTTCGCAAAAATCATTAAAAATTTTTTTTTTTTTTTTTAATAATCACAAATATGTAATGATTTGATTGACACCAGTGGTTCTTGAGGCGAAGCTGTTACGTAATCAGGGGTCTAACATATTATATTACACGATATACAATCATTTATACGCATGCAGGATGTGATGGCGCCTCCTTTAATTGAGATTTTTTTTAAAAAGACACCATCCCATCCACCTTCGGTGATTTTAGGACGATTTATACAGAAGCTATAATCAAAAATAGCAATTTTTTATATCTTGTGACCAGTCGTGGCGCTGTTCCGAAACTGCTCAGCTACCATCAGGTCATGGTTATTATAAGACGCACTAAGTTTAGCGTCGAAACGGCGAAGTGCTGCGGAGATATAATCTCGCGTTCGTTCTGGCCGTGCTCATCGCTATATTCGTTGCCGGGTCTAGACGCGAACGGTTCGTTCCGTCAAAAATCTTTGAATACGTTTTGGTCTTCGTTATCCGAAGACGACCCGGAGAAAACCGGGTGCCGTTCCGAGAAACGGTCTAGAAGGAGTTCGCAAAAGTAGGTTTTTAAAAGAAATTCACAATGCCGGAAACATTTTTCGTGACGGAAAAAAAAGTTTATGGCCGTTTTGATCACTCTTGCGCCACCGTGTGGCCGGTCGGGGCGAGACCTTGAGCCGCTGTAGACCGGTGGAGTAGTACCAGCTCTCAGAGTTTAGAGGCTTTACGCTTGAACCCCTAAAAATTTTAATAAATAAATAGAATTATCAGTTACTTTGTGGCCGTTCTTTGAAAACATTTCATGAAACTGTAGTACAGTGCAAACCCAATGCTGGGTAAAGCTGCCATTTATAATCTACCTAAACACAAATCACTGCTAAAGCTTTGATTTAGTAAAGTGGCTCATTTGCATATTGGCGGCCTTGTTCAATATCGATACGCTAACGACCGAGCAGCTCCTAAACGGCCATAAAACCCCAGCACTGTGGAAGACCGACCTCAAAGGGTCGTGTCTTATACATTATACGGCGAGCACATCATCTTTCAGTCGCTTGCTCGCTCTATCCCTCTCTCTTTAGGCTAAGCTTTCATCTCCAGGCCCTGAAGGGAGGAGAGCCGTGGCTCCTTCTGCTCCAATAAACCCGGCGAGGCAGCGCGGGAGCTACAGGACGTACATTTCTTCACGCTACGCTGTCTGCTCACGTTTTATTATTATTATAGCGAGCGGGGGAGGGGTTGCAGATCGAAAATGGCTGCCGCTTTTTTTAGTCGGATTATGGGAAGATTCCACGGTAATAAAAAAAAAAATATATATATATATATATATATATATATATATATATATATATATATATCTCAACAATATTAGCGGTTGCCAAATAGTGCAAAGTTACTCACGATTATAGTCCTACACGATCTAAACAACAACAACAACAACAACATCATCATAGCAGATTAAAAATAAATGAACAGAAATTTTAAACTAACGATGGCAATATTTTTTTCGTTTAAAATAACTGTCTATACGTTATTACGTTTTAGTGGGACAAATACGGCCTGCTGCATTAACACAGCAAGCTCTATAACCCTAAACCACAGAACAGTACTGATTCAATTTCACCACAACAGCCTCATCTTATGTTTCAGCATTAGTCGGAGAGAGAGAGAGACGGAAAATGAACATCCGTTTCAGCTGCCGTGGTTAATCCGCCCAGGAGATGCAACACCGTGCAATCTTTCCATCTCTCCGTGAGAATCTTGCATGCTGTGGGAAATTTTAGGTTATACGTTTGTAGAAGTGTATGGATGGCTAGAAAATCTCCCTCTTTCTCCCTCTCTCTCGCTCGCTCTTACTCCCTCGCTCTCATTCGGGTGTTACAAAGGCCTGAATGCATGGCCATGAACCCAGACGACACCACCTCGGCTTTTCCACATCCTCTGTGCTCCAAAAAAAATCCGCGAGAGGAAACGACATGGCAACTTCCTTACAAAAAGAAAAGCGAGTGAATCTGAAACTTGCGTTCAGGCTCGTCCAAAAAGAGGATTTCAAAGTTTTGCGACGAGATAACTCGCTTAAAGGCTGGACGTTGGGATTTACTGCAAAATACGATACGTCAGTTTCTCTGACAAGCAAAGGTCTTCGAAAGGGTTTCGAAGAAAGCGAGCCCAAGCCTGCAGTCAGAGCAAATGGCTGAAACGGTCGCTGAAACTCGGTCTAGCAGCTAGCACTGTGGGCTAACGAGAGCGTCGACACGCTCAAAGAAACATTTCAGTTTAAACAATTCTTTGGGTTTAATTTGGATTTCAGATCTTATCTTTTAAAGTTGAACCCTGATCTAGAACCACAAACACCTTGAAAGAAAACTAGAGAAACTAAACGGACAAGGACAAAGACAAAGCAACACACACACACTTTCTCTACTTAACACTAAACGGAGAAATGCGGCCATTTTTCCCTTGGTCTAAATCGAACACAGGCTCTATACAGAGGTACGTTATTCCTCAGTCTATAATAATAATCTGGTACACACACTAACCTGAGGCTAGAACATGCTACAGTGCTTTAATAAATTAAATATCAAAGCATTTCAATAGGCAAAAACATTGCTATAGGTAGCCATTATACGGTACCATTAGGCCGGCTGTCGGGACACCCGGGACGGCGAGGAGCAAAAAGACGACGACGGGAGCCGCAGCACTTAGTGTTTCTGAACTTTCCACCATTTCAGTTCACGTTGGTGCTTGGACCCATAAATGTGATAACTCTGATTACATGAGTTGTGATTCCCATCACTGTAACAAAATAATAATAATAATAATAATAATAATAATAATAATAATAATAATAATGGATCTCTTGGCTATGCTTCACAGAACCCTGGGTGTCCCCAGATCCCACTTTGAGAACCACGGTCCTAAACGAATACAAATATGAATAGGAGGTGCAACCATTTGAGAGTAGATCCAACAAAACAAAATTTCACAAGTGGAGTGGGAGGGTTTTATTTTCATCTGGTGCAGGTTTAAGCACGATCGAGCATGAACTTTCCCCGGGACAAACAAAAATCACATTTGTTAGCGTAACCCTGCGGTGGTCCTTAATAACTGCATGGTCAGGGTCGTAGTGGGTTAAATTAGGCAACTGATACATAGGTAGCCAGATCTAAACCATTAAGTTGAGCAGGCACGTGGTTTTTACTTTATTGAGGAGCGTCAACGATGCTCTAAAGCTCAGTCGGTTGCCAGGTTGCGACCAAATTCCCCGACGCCGACTACAACACAAAAACACTCGAAAGTTGCACAGAAGGTTTTCCGACTGGACTTTTATATCCCATGCAGAGCACATGGCGTGTAAAGGGAAACAGATCTTCGCTGGGGTCTCCAAAAAAAAATTTAAAAAAAATCAATCAATCAAAACAATTTTTAAATATCAACTTGTTCGTTGTTTTTTCATTATTCCTATCTTTTTCTTCTTCTTTTTTTTTTTTTTTGCATTGTAACAAACCCAAAAACTAAAGCAAATCTGATCGAATATTATCGGGCTGCTACTGTTGTCTACTATAAACAACGGTTTGCTGATTTGGGAAAGAACTTTGTTACTTGGAAACATAGTTAGCTTGCTTGCTCAGTCATGAGACAGGAGACGGAACACTTGCCGGAACGTTCCACAGGCTGTCTGGTTCTGGAGTTGAATAAAGTTATCCTCTGCGAACCGCTAACTGTTGTTACGATTTAAATACGAATATTTGAAGCGCTAAGCGAATACGGATACTGGCATTGCGTAACACTCCTAGTATCCACGTACCCGTCCGTCTATCTATCCATCCTTCCATCTATCGGCCAGTCTATCTAGCTAGGTAAACGTGAGCGGTAGATACATTCGTTCAATTTGCTGGTGTTTAAACTGTTCGCTGCTCTCAGCTTGGATGTGACGACAAACTTAAGGACCACACCATACACAAGAGTGTGTGTGTGTGTGTGTGTGTGTTCATGTACATTGACCTTTTGTCGGTGGTGTCAGTGTCGCTCGTTTTTGGCAGTTGAATGAGTAGATCAATAGCTTTGCTCCAATTATCATCTGACCACAAAGAGAGTTTATTACTAAACAGCGAAGGACCCAAAGGTCAAACGAGTGTCAAATGATGATCCAATCAGAAATCCAATCAAGCATTAAAAAGTAGACAAACTTGTTCCAAAGAAAGAAGAAAAGCAAAAAATTTATACACACACACAAACTTTCTCGGTAGCAATATATAGTACTTCCAAATGCGTCCAGAACGAGATGTCGGTATAAAACATAAAAATCTCGCAAAACTACTAACGTATTAAATACACACTGATCACCAAAATTCTTCCAACTGTGAGATCCACTGCAAAGTATTAGGTTTTTTTTTTATTTTTTTTTATATCTAATATGTTGATATATAACCATGAAAACATATGGAAAGGCAGTTTTTTTTCCTTAATCTATATTTTCAAACATAACTCGATTTATATGTTTATAGACTTTGTTTTTTTGGCCGAATCCCTTCTCATTAAGAATAGAGCAGCCTCGAGCCGGAGTGGCTTTAGGAAGCAGCTGGTGCGACGTGGAGGACGTTGACAGGATTTGAGGATCTGAGCCCCGCGTTTTGGCAAACTCTTTCAGCAAGGGCCTGCAGAGGAGAGCACTTAAAGTCAGCTCATTACAGATTTATGGTAAACACGGCAAGGACATAATCCGCTCTGCTCAGGGCAGCAGCCGGAGATGAAAACATCAGATGGCTGTGGTCTGGAGGAGTGAAAATGAACATGGCGTGTTTTCTCGGGAAGCGACTTGCCCGAAACCCGAGTAGCGCGCACTTGTGGAACGGAAACAAACACGCTATGAACGATAACGCCTACGTTATAGTACAGTGTTTCGGTCCACGGTTTCCTAGGAAGTGCGTTTCACACCAGAGGTCGTATTTGGACCGACGTGCCAATAATAAATCGGTTTTAACACTCTAGTGCAATTTTCCAGCTGCCTTAAATCATCAGCGCTGGTAAGAGGTGTCGTTTGAGAAAATTTTATTAACGCCTTCTGACCAATCAGAATCAAGTACTCAACGGCGCTGCGGTGATGTGTTCTGCAGGACCTGTATGGCGGGGTTGAGGGTCTCGAGAAAGCCCCAGAAAAACAATGATATCTCAGGGAGTGACCAGAGCTCGGCACTATTTTTAGCGGTTTGATTACAAAAAGAGGGGGGGGGGGGGGGAGAAATGGGCGCAACAACAAAGCTCTCATGTCTCAGATGCCGAAAATACCAGACCAATTCCTGAGGGATGTTCAGAGCGCAGGCTTTTTCACAGCCAGGCTCCAGAGGACCGAAGAGATAGATTTATCTGAGCGTGCACACCGATCCGGGAGGAGAAATAAGGCACTGATATGACCTGGAAGATACAAATTAAAAAAGGTAGACAACTCATTACTAGGCTGATGAAAGCGATCAGACAATATTCTGGGTGAAATATAAAACACCTCACGGGGGTTTTCTGATTACACCGATTCTAGTTAACCCCTAATCTTGAGGGTTACTATTCGGCAACTTCCGTATGACTACTAGGAAAGGCATTTGTGAGAGTGAGGAATGCGAGTCTTGGACGTTTAAGGGGTTAAATAAATTATTAACTGACGAAGCGCTGTAGTTATGCTTAGTAGGGCATGTGGCGATATTAAATTTTCAGATCGTGACAGCTGTCTAGATTTTTATTCTGATTAACAATATCACAGGACCTTAGTTAAAATGTATTGATTTAATATCATTTGACATGCCCCATAGGACTTCTTTTTTCAAGCACATTACAGAATATTTTATTAAATAAAATAAATAAGATGTAGTGTGATGGTTGTGTTTTCCCCAGACATGAATTCCTGAAAATAAATTAATGAATAAATCATACGCTATATGAATTGGCTAAATTGTCCGTGTGAACCACGGTGTATACAATCAGGTAGGACGGCTAGATGTGCGGTGCATTCATGTGAAGGAGGGAGTCAGAAGCGGAGTAGGAAACGGAGTCAGAAGTAGAGGATGGAGCAGAGTCGGGAGCGCAGGCGAGGGCAGAGCCGAAATCAAAGAAAGGAACGAAATTGAAAGCAGAGTCAGAAGTGGAGGCAGGAACGAAGTCGGGAAGCAGAGTCAGAAGTGGAGGCAGGAACGAAGTCGGGAAGCGGAGTCAATAGTGGGGGCAGGAACGAAGTCGGGAAGCGGAGTCAGAAGTGGGGGCAGGAACGAAGTCGGGAAGCGGAGTCAGAAGTGGGGGCAGGAACGAAGTCGGGAAGCGGAGTCAGAAGTGGAGGCAGGAACGAAGTCGGGAAGCGGAGTCAGAAGTGGAGGCAGGAACGAAGTCGGGAAGCGGAGTCAGAAGTGGAGGCAGGAACGAAGTCGGAAGCAGAGTCAGAAGTGAAATCAGAAGCAGAGTTGGAAGCAAAATCAGAAGCAGAGTCATGAGCTGAGTCAGAAGCAGAGTCAGAAGGAGAGTCATAATCAAAGTCAGAAGCAAAGCAGGAAGCAGAGTCAGAAGTGAAGTGGGAAGCAGCATCAGAAGTGAAGGCAGGAACGGAGTCAAAAGCATAGTTGGAAGCCAGAGTCAGAGGCGAAGTCAGAAGTGGAGGCAGGAATGGAGTCGGAGGCAACGTTAGAAGTGAAGTCGAAAATAGAGTCAGATTTGAAGTCAGAGGCAGAGTCAAGAACAGAGTAAATCAGAAGCAGTGTCGGAAGCAGCGTCAGGTCAGAGTTGGAAGCAGAGTCAGGTCGGAAGCGGAGTCAGGTCAGAGTCGGAATCGGGGTCAGGTCAGAGTCGGAATCAGAGTCAGGTCAGAGTCGGAAGCGGGGTCAGGTCAGAGTCAGAACCAGGTCAGAGTCGGAAGCAGAGTCAGGTCAGAGTCGGAATCAGGTCAGAGTCGGAAGCAGAGTCAGGTCAGAGTCGGAAGCAGGGTCAGATCAGTGTCGGAATCAGGTCAGAGTCTGAATCAGGTCAGAGTCGGAAGCAGGGTCAGGTCAGAGTCGGAATCAGGTCAGAGTCGCAAGCGGGATCAGGTCAGAGTCGGAAGCGGGGTCAGGTCAGAGTCGGAAGCGGGGTCAGGTCAGAGTCGGAATCAGGTCAGAGTCGGAAGCGGGGTCAGGTCAGAGTCAGAATCAGGTCAGAGTCGGAAGCAGAGTCAGGTCAGAGTCGGAATCAGGTCAGAGTCGGAAGCGGGGTCAGGTCAGAGTCGGAAGCGGGGTCAGGTCAGAGTCGGAATCAGGTCAGAGTCGGAAGCGGGGTCAGGTCAGAGTCGGAAGCAGAGTGGGAGTGAAATAATGAGTCAAATACTGAAATCTGACTAAGCATGTTTCGATTCCCCTACTTTAATCCATCTTATAAAAAATATTTTGAATGGAAACCCTACGGTCGACAAAATAAGGTACTTCCACTGTAAAATTTCGCTTGTGTACCTCAACGGCTTCTAAACGGACAGTGAAATCATTTGAAGACTCCTCTAGAAACTGGCCACAGAAACTGAAGACGAGCTTTAGATCTCTTAGCGCACGTCTCGGCTATCGGGCCGTCTCGGAGTGAGCCGCAGGTCCCTCTCCTGCCCGCCTGCTCGAGTTCATCGATCCCATTAGTGGCCACGTTGCCCTCCCTCTCCGCTGGAGGTCGGCTTGTGCACTTTGTTCGGGGAAACAAAAACAAAAGCCCGGGCTCAGCAGTTGCTTTTGTTGCCCGTTACTTATAGAGCGCAGTGCGGTTTCAATGGCCTCGTGCAGCCGAAGCTTATTCAGGTGTGGGAACGGACTGCTCGTGCTCTTAGTGCCAGGGTTTGTGGTAAAACTATAAAGCAAAAGGGTGGGGGGGGGGGGGGGGGGGGGTGGATCCACCGTGTGGGAAAATCCACAGTATGATAACAGAAGTAGTTTAGAAAATCAGTGTCAGCATACAAATTTACATTTTGGACAGCAAGAACAACAGGTTTTGTTTGTTTTTATAACTAAGCTGGGCAGCCCCCTTTAATATTTATACATCAAACTTCAATGGTCATGTAACACCTGGATATTTTTCATTTCTTGATATATAATCGCTGCACCAACACATTATAATAACGGCTCCTGAATAATTAACAGCTTTGATCTACAAACGCTGTAACTGTCTCTTGCTCCTTTCACTGCACTGGAATCGTGTACACATAGGAGTACACTATCTTTAACTGCCAAGTAATGTTTTATCCCCAATTTTCTACCCAATTTAGTCTTAGCCGTTTCCTACACACCGGCGCAGGAGGGTGAAGGCTATAAGGACGAAGCCAGCCAGCCTGCCGCATCTTTTCGGACTGCTGCTCCATGCAGCGTCACCATGTGGGAACCTCGGAGGCGCACTCGCACCTATCCGAACCGTTCCGCATACATGAGCTCGCGGACGCCGACGAGCGACGGCTAGTGTCACTGCGATTGCCCAAAGATGGCTGTGCCACTGTCGGGATTTGGGACAAACATGTTTGTGTTGCACCGCTCAGGAGCCCTAGCAAAGTAATCTTTGATGTCAGCTGCCCCAGCACCCAGAGCCTGCAGACTACGCACTGCAGATTTTTTTTTATTCATAGTTGCCCAGGCTCACTAACCAAAAATATTAAGTGCAAAGCGAGGACAGTACGCATTCAACAATATGCTGACTCCCCCCCCCGCCAAAAGATCACAACCTTGATGTACTATACGGTATACTTTTTTTTTTTTTCCTGCCCCAGGCCTTCTCTCTGAGCTGAAGCAAGCAGCATGCTCGAGATTATTCACATAATTACAGAACTAATTACAGGGCATTACAGAGCTCCGGATGATCACGGTCAACCACAACGGGTGGAAGAAGTATGCACATTTTATGCATGCTCGATGTTAATACGATCAAAAATAGGAGACGCGGAACAGATTTCATCGTATACATTAGTCTTTACAAGAAGACAGGTAAGAAATGTGGATCTTTAGGAACTGTGCGCTAGTGTACAAGGTCTCCTTGTATGGAAATGTTCAACGTATATGGTGCATCGAAACAAGCAAGCGCTATGCGCAAATTAACAGTTTACAAACCATTTTAATTTCATACGATGGGAGCAGCCCATGCTGGAGTGTGGCCCGGGTGTTATAGAAGTAGCTAGCAAGCAAGTGACTAAGTAACACTAGTTCCTGTCTAGGGAACTTCCTGAGTGAAATAGAACAGACTATCCACACATCTCTAATCATCATCTCGAGCATCCAGCAATGTGATTGGTCACCCAGTAACTGCAGCATTTGGCATACAGTGATGCTTATGTCTATAAAAACGCTAGACGCTGGCGCACTGCCATGCCTGAGCGCCGGGTCGAATGATCTAACGCAGCAGGATGTCGTGCGGAAGGTGGAGCAGGGTGGGGCTGACTGCGAGCGTCTTATCTTCCTCGCCAGGGCACACGCAGCCAGCTGTACCCAGCGGCGATAGCCATCAGGGGCACGCCTCATGTTGAGACTCGCTCCACTGGTCTGGACAGAGATGGAAACCGAGGGAAGAAACACTCAGAGGGATAGAAAGAGGAGGGAAGGAGAAACTAGAGGATACGGGATGCCGGAATCATGCGGTTCGGGTCCGGGTGCATTTCCTCCGGCGACACACACGTGTACAAAAGTACTCCGCTGCATAAACTGACCCAATAAGTCAGTCTTAAACTGATTAATTATACACCGTCTACGACAAGAAATTTACTTACTTTACTATTTGTGTTATGTTTTGTTTTTCTGAATAGTATTCTCCCCATAGTTAGCTTACGGAGAAGTCATTTAGATTGTTCCGATAAAAAAAGAAAAATCATTCTTAATTCTTTACGAGATGTCTGAATATTTAAAGCTTCTAAAAGCTACCCGACGGTCGCCCCCTCCCCGTTACACACTTTTGGCCAGCTGACAATTCCCACCCACCGGCCAGCCAGCTCTCCTCAATCATATGAGAGCTATCGAACGGAAGAGGCTAATACGTGCTTCGTCCGAGACTCGTGAAGCCAGCCAGCCGAATCTTTTTCAAAACTGGAACGACAGCGCTATCCGCCCTCTTCCGCATACATCACCTCACAGTCGCGCACGATTGGCTAGTGTCCCTGGGATTAACAATGAGAGCATGACCGATTTTGCTCCCTAGTCTCCTGGCCACAGATGGGTGTATCATTTTCATGATTCTAACTAGCAATCTCACGACGATAGAATGAATGTTTTTGGATGCACCGCTCCGAATCCAGAAAACCTTCTAACATTTAGCAATTTCCAAAAATAACAAATTCAATACAGAACGGGAAAGTGTGTTTGTGGCGGCGCCAAAAAAAAAGTCTGTAATTTCCCTTTTAAAGACTAAACTCAATGGGACCATTTGCTATATATTTACACGTTTAAATTATTCAAGTGCAATATTTAAAATAGTAAAATATTACAGGTACCGAGTTAATACAGGGGTTAACACATTTGTGTTGAGAAGAGCCAAAGATATTTGGACCAAATCTCAACAGCAGCAGTGCCGAGACACACCGGGTTTACCACGCCACCTGAGAACGGACAAGTCTGATCAGGCGTCCTATTTCTAAGCTAATTGAAACACAGTTTTGGCCACCGTTCCCAGGATCTACTCATTTTGGCGGAATGGACCTGAAAATCGTGACTTCACCCGAGAGCCATGCGTATTATCTGATCTATCTGATTCCAGAAGCTCCACCACCACCCCAATCAATGCTGTTTATAGGGAAATACTCAATACTAGGACATGTTTCGGGGTACACCTATGCCTAAATGAAACCCACTCGAACTGTGGTGCATATTCAACATCTCTCGAGATGCGAGTCTAGACACCATAAACGTTTAACACGCATGTCATGTATTGTTGATGGCTAAATATACAGCTATAAGCTAAATACAAGCCAGCAAACAAGTTGGACAGGGATGATGGATGACTAGGCTCCTCCCACTTTTGCTCATGTGCTTTTGTTAGCCAACAACACCTACCGTAATTATTTTTGGTTTTTGGAGGTGAGAAAACTGGCAAAACAGACAGGGGTGGATGAATCCTATCAGGGGGGCAGGGGGATGGTTGGGAAACTAGACTCCTCCCACTTTTGCTCATGTGCTTTTGTTCATATCGGAGAGATCAAAATACACCCGCACAAATCATTCCATATTAATATATCCACCGACTCATCTCCCATTTTATTGCAGCGAAAAAGACTGCTACTTTCAACGAGGTGAGAACTCGTACGCTGATGTTAAACTGGGGAGCTTCTACGCAAAAATAAACAAATAAATAAATAAATAAATAAATAAAAATACATGAGACCGCTATGAAACAGATCAGCAGCTATGAGTTCACTGATCTACTATTACAATACAATAAAAACCAAAAAAAAAAAAAAGTGCTTTGTATCCATGGAAACCGGATTAATCATCCCCAATCAATCAGATCTCGTCTTACTCTCGTGCTATCGAGGACGACCTGAACCAATCGGGTTCGCCCAAAGTTTTCCACAGAAAAACTGTCTGAGCTCAGAAAGGCTTGGCTAACTGCTTTACCAACACTTTCCAATAAACCTGAGGTTTTCACATCGCGTACTCACACTGCATGAACTTAGTCATTAAATCAGTTAAATATGTGTTGGCTATACGCTGATCGCCTCTTCTTGCCATGTTTAGAATACCTCTGGTCTAAAAGCCATCTGGTCAATGCAAACGGCAGCGAGTTGAAACCGATTTTCCGGAATACATTTTCCACTTTCGCCGTATTCCCACAGATTAATAGACATTTGCATGCTGGAGACTGTGAGTCACTGTAGCCTTGTACAAATATAGTTTCTATGAAATGCATCTGAAGACAGTGAAGACAAGGAAGATCCTCAGATCATTATACAACAGGACGCTTTAAAAAAAAAAAAAAAAAAAAAAAAGCCTCATTTCCACCAAGCACAACACGATTCGTTTACCAATACGTCAGCTGTTCGTTTTGTTTAGGAGTCGTAGTTCTAATTTCTCTGAGAACATTACATATCGCCGTGGTCACGTCACTGTGTAGTGGGGCAAAAGCCATCCTTCATTTTTGCAATTCTAAAAGATACACCGATACGCATCATGATGTACAGATTCGCTAACAAACAAAATAAAACACTTCCTGAAAACGTCTCCATGTCGACGATTATAATGTTTTCCTTTAGGTTAGATCATGTGGAGCATCCAAAAGGCCAGAACTATCGTGAGGGCATCTGTTATAGGAAATTAAATCAACACCTTCCGGCTAGTTGGGATTGAGAATTGCTGTGGTAAAAATAATAATAATAATAATAATAATAATAATAATAATTTTTTTGAAAAGGAATAGAGATTTCTCTCTGGTAGTGTTTCCTGCCAAACGTTTTGCAAAATTTAAGCAAATTTCCAGGCTGAGGAATATACCAAGTAAAGCAAATAGATGTCCCCATGCAAATAATCCCGCTATAGGGATACCGGAAAACGAGTCGAACACGAAGCCAACGCCGTTGACGGGGATGCCTCCGCCAACAACGAGTCTAGTGCTTCTTGTTACTAATTTGTGTGCCGTTCGGATCAATTTTAAAATCTTAAAACCAGTTCATCTGCTGGTTAAAATGTTAATATAAAATAATATAATGACATAACGATAAATATAGTATCAGGTTGTCCATCCAGCCATCCGTCCAAGATTCTTGATCGCGCTATAGCTCGAGAACGAGAGGTTGAAAATTTGTAGGATTTATACGGAACCAACAGGGGAACTCTCTCCCCTGCCAATCACAGCCGCACTAGCCAATCGTAGGCGTCCGTGAGCTCGTGTACGCCGCAGATAGCGCTTTCCTTTAAATGTGAACGTCGTCACGTGGTGCAGCCGAGATCGCTTATTCAAATACACACGATTGAACAAGCATGGGCTGATGCACTTTACAAGCCATAGACTATCCTGATGGGCGTGGTCTGTTCCAAGATGACCCCTCCCCCTTCTACAGGGCACAAGACTCACTGAATGGCTCGATGAGGATGACAATCATGTCAAATATGTGTCTTTACAATCACCAGATCTCAGCCCAGGTGAACACTTATGGGAGATTTTAGGAAGCGTCTCCACCACCACCCCCATCACCAACTTGTGGAAGAATGGAGTTCATCTCTTCAGTACAATTCCACAGACTTGTCGATTCTGCCAAGCTGTTTTGGCGACCTGCATTGTCCCCCCACCCCGCCCCTTTAATTCGTCAACTTTCCGTGCTGATCCAGAAACAGCACTGCCAATTCAACTTCTAAACACAATGACGACCGCGAACACCACAAATCTGAAGTGAGGTCAGCGCTTTATCTGGTCCGTGGCGCGCTCATCAGCTCCTTCCGCTGGTCCGGGCATGACGCAGTCAGACCAAGAAGCCATGCCAAGCTAAGGTTTGCTGCCAAGACAAGAATGGGAATACTTCTGCAGATTTACTGGCAGTTTCCATAGTGACGCAGCTGGACGGGTCAGTGGGCTGAGCGCCAACTCCGAATCCAAAAAGCCAACCCGCTCCTTCCAAAAGCCATTTCCTCCTTCTTCTGAAAGAGGACTGTCGCGCCATCCTGTTCAACCACTTGCTGTTGGAAGTGTAAGCAGCGGAGCACAGCTGTATGTCTAACAGCCAGGATATTAACCCTGGGTTACAGCGTGGGGTTACTTATTAAGCAGACGTTAACACTCAGACAGACGTTAACGCTGATGCAGTGTCTAAAAGTCTGTGGATGACTAATCCCTTTGAACTGCGAGCTTGATCAACTCTGCATGAATAACTACTGATTCGCAATTAAAACGTCTGGACTTGTGGTTTCAGGCTGTAATTGAGAATTGAGAGGCGTGCGTATTCTTCCCGTGAACTCTACTCATGTCCGTACTTAAAGCTCAATGACCAGCCTTTTTTTTTTTTTTTGGATGGAGGATGCTCGGTCTAAAGCAGAGTCTAGGAGGTTTTTCTGCCATATTCAACTCTAAGCTCGGTATCACCTCAAAACGAGTCTGTTGGCTAGCATGCACAGCTCTAAACTAGCTGAGAGGGACAAGAGTGAGTGATGTGTGACTCGTAGGACTGAATACATGTAGTTTGGGACAGCGCTGGATTTCAATTTTATTATAAAGGCGACTGTAATAATACCTCGTCGCATTCACGGTCATTTATGTGCGTGAGGATGTACCGCGTTTGCACATCTGCTCGTTCCAGCTCGACTAAAAGAATTAAAATCAGGAACATAACTGCTGTGCTGATTTAATCCCGAGTGTCCAGGACTGGTGAATTAACACCACCGCTCATTTTGTAATTATAAATAAATAAATAAATAAATAAATAAATAAAAACAGCAATAGATCAGAAGGAGAATTTGCGGCAACATGGCAACCATGTCTGAATGCACTTTATTTATTAAAACGGCACAAAACTGAAAACACAACCAACAATCAAGATATTTTCATAAGTGTCATACTGGTAGCGGTAGCTTCCTTGGAAGAGGGTGGAATTTGCACAAGGTCGCAGTTACGTGACCGCAACAAAGCGATTTTGACGTGAGAAACCGTTGAGGATTCTCTTTAATCAGGAAATAACAACCTTGTTTAGATTTGCTGGTGGAGTGACACTATTTGGATGTTGCGCAAGTGTGTTAAGTACTTCACTCGGACTTCCTGTCTCAGAAGGAAATACATCAGCACGTGGAATCAGATCACATTTCATTGGAACTTTAAAAATCACAACAAGTACAATTAAATTACAAGTTAAAAATCAGCTGGGGGTTGTTTAATTTTTTTTTTTTTTTTTTATTTTTTTTTTTTAAATCTCAAGAATAAAAATTCAGAATTCAGAACAAAAACACACCGTCTATCCCTCAAATAATAACCGAGTAACCTCGCCTTAATTACTGCTGCCTGCAACAACTTCCTGTTTAGTGCCAAAGGGTTGTCTGGCGAAGCTGGCGCTAAACAGGAAGTTGTTGTAGGCAGCGGTCTTTGGCGCATCTCTCTTGATACGACTTTTCCATCTCGTCTCGTCTCCAAACCTAAAAAATTTTCATGTTTTTCCTTCTTTTTTTTTTTTTTTTTTTTTAAATAAAAATAATCAGTGGAAAACCCCATTCTGTGACAAAAGCCACATTTCCACCGCAGGAACTTTCCCCAGGAACTAGGGACTTTTGGAGATATTCGGCGTGTTTCCACCGCAGGGACCAGGGTATAAATAAAGTTCCGGGTAAAATATTTCCCCCTCAGAAAATCTCTACATGCAAGGTGGTACTTTTTCCCCCCAAAGTTCAGGAACTTTGCTTAGGGGTGGGACTTGGGCGTTGACCATGCTGATTCATTGAGTGCAGGAAGGATTTATTTATTTATTTATTTATTTATTTATTTATTTCGACCACCATTTCACCGAGTCTGTTGCGGTGTGTACGCTAACAGTTGTTTATCATAATAGAATAAATAGACAGAGCGGGAACTGGACACGGCGACCCGCGATGAAAAAGTATACTCGAAAATACGAAGTGTTCACACAGCACGACAGCGCAGAGAGAAGCTCGGGTACGCGCTCGTTCGTCTCCGCGATCGCTGAGAGAATCCGTTTGCTTACTTCAAGTCTAGCGTTACGAGCATTCTGAATTCGCTTCACTAACGCTGCTCGACTCTTTTCCAGCATGTTCTCGATGACCTCTTCAGCAAAGCGATACATCACAATCAACAGCAGCACAGTTTGAATCTCCTCCATGCTTGTTGTTGTTGCAGTGTCGCGATGTGTTCAGATTTCGGAAAACGCCAACCTTTATGCGGCAGTGAGCACGCCGAATCCTGACCACTACACCAGCAGCTTGGGATTTTATTACCGTTCAAAGGTTTGCGTTCCAATCGGAGCCTGCTACGTGTTTCATGAGCCGAGCAAACATTCTACATCATTAAAATCAGATCACTTTGCGTCAATTAGGGCTGCGACTATTAGCATTAATTAGGGCTGCAAGTGCACGTGACGATTTTTCCTCTGCCTGATGGTGACCGAGGTCATGTTGGGAATCAAAGGTAACGCTGACAAAGTAAACTGAAGAAAGTCATTATCGGTGTCTCTGGGTATCTGCTAATGCTAGCGTGCGTATGACATCATCAAAAGGTCTGGAGGAACCAAATGGTCCCTTGAGAAAAAAAAAAACCTCCTGGGTCTAACTGTTCCGGGCTAAACAGTCAGGTTTTGCAGGTATTTATGAGCTCACTTCTTCCATCGCCCTGCGCACCGAGGTGTGGTCCACTACTAGGACAGGCTTCTGTCAGCCCGACAGGCCGAGGCATGTCCAAAAGCACAGCACGCTCCAGTTTTATTAAGCAGTCCGAGTTCTGACAAACAGGGGAAAAAAAAAAAAACTTTTGTGCCGTCGAGACTGCGACGGCTCTGGTTTGGTATTACGATCGGTGTATTAACTCAGCCGTGAATCAACTCGTCTTCGGGATCGCATTTAGTCGGTGGCCAAATCTGCCAAAAGCAATTTATTATTATATTGAGCACATTTACGATCATTACAAATAAGGCGATGTCAGCGCATCAGATGATCTCAATATTGTTCTGTGATCTTAATCTACTTGGCACACGCTCATCTTTTCTCAAACTCTCTCTCTCTTTCACACACACTCATACGCACAACCCTCCTCATACCCTCCCTTCAGTTTCAGCCACTGAAACAGAGAGTAAACGCTGACTAAGGTGGTCATCAGCGATCCACTGATCAATGACGAGTGGGCTGGAGTTTCAGTTTAGTAAGAGTGGGGGTCAAAATAGTTTGCGAAATTTATTTACAAAATACAAAATGTAAAAAGCTGTGATAAAGTGTTCACCCAGATTGGTGTGAAACCCCTAAAGCAGTTCTTTTGGAAAAGAGACCGGGTTACAGCTTCAAATTTTCTATCCCTAGTGGAACAACGGGAACCATCCCTCGGTTACAGTCCGACGTTTATAATCGAGAACGTCGATTCGAAATGTCTTCGCTGGGTCAGATTAGAACATTTATCTGCCCAGTCCTTTCCCACGATGCTGTATTTTGGACTCGACGGTCTGTTATACGTGATTATACACGATTAAAATGGAGGTGAAATGGTGTATCTGTACGAATAACATTGTAGCACGTAGCGGATGCGTATGAAATTAAACGACGGACTGAATCCGAATGAGCTTTTTTATGCTTTATTCTCATCAGAAGTCATATTCATGACAAGGATGCTTCCAATAATGCAGCTCGGGCACCGCGGCGCATCAGCTACCGTAGACACGCACTAACTTCGGCTCGCTTTGCTTCTTTGGTCCGAATTGAGTTACTAGTCTTATTGTCTTCAATGAATATATTTGTTCCGGACTGCTTTCTTTCATGGGCGTTAATATCAAATTTGTAAAAAAAAAAAACAAACTCAAAACAAAACCTATTTAAACTCAACGGTAAACGTTATCTTTTTTTTAAACAAAAATCACACTAACTCATTGTTAGTTATACAATTTGAAACCAATCAATCAAGGTTTAAAATCACCGAGTCTCTTTAGACGTAAACGTCTCGTGGAACTAACTGAATTTTCATGCCATTTCATTGCCAACGATTTACAACAATGTATCCAGTTTTAAAAAAATTAAGCCCATTTAAATGATAAACAAAGAGAATTACTTGTCTGGGGTTGCAATACGGCTTTGTTAATCATTTACTGCTACTTTCTTAAAATATCTGTCAACAGTAGTCATGATTTCATGTTTAATAGTGTCTGTGGCAGGGTGTTAACCAACTGTTAACCTTAAACACATTTCTCGCTTTGGAAATGGGCTGGGTTCCGTCACGCAGACTCGGCAACCCTGCTTCCGTGTCCTCGGAGTGTTCGGAGTGATGCGAGACCACGTCGGACCTGCCAGGCAAGCTTATTTCAGACTTGAATGTCACAATAACAAGGGCCTGTTATTACTGCGCGAGTCTCCATGGCCATCTCTTCCCCTCCAGCTCTGAGACATGGAAAGACGCCCTAGCGTTACTTAATGACTGTACTTGGAAATGACAAATCTTCTTCGGTTATCCTCTGGAGAGTCTGGGCTATATTTAATCACACTGTGCGGTGCTAATAATGATAACGTGTACGCGCGTTATAATACTGCTGTGCGCTGCATGCTTCACTCTTTCATTACTAACGTCAGAGCCATAATGCAAATCAGGGGCAGGAAAACGCTCCCTCCCTTCCCACCATGCTTTGCTCGGACGGGACGGGCTGTTGGCTTGGCCTGGCTGACGGACATTGTTTATCAGCTCCCGAGAGGCCGGGGGGGTGGGGGCAGTTAAACAGATGAACGAAACACTGAGATGCAGAACAACTCCGTGGGGCGTCCCAGTGCTGTCCGGTTTCTCAGATCCCTCTAGAAAAGCTGGGCCGTACGTAGAACTATTTTTTCAGTGAAACACAGTCATACACATATACATATATATGTATATAAACAGACACTTGCATTTGTGTACAAAAACAAACGTTAATCCGATCTCGCCAGGCTTCACCAGCAACGACGTACAACCCTAAACAGCTAAAAGCTGATCATTGGTGCATGACAGTAGTCAGTTAAATAAGAGGACAATGGAAGAAAGTGCCTTTTAATCTATAATTATTAAACCAAATGCTTCTTTTAAATTTTATAGCGCCATGCTCGGTGGATCAGGGTTGCTTTTTAAACCGGCCGGAAGGGTGACGTAAACCGCAATCTTACCACGTTTCTCCGCTTTCTGCGACGACCATGCTGCTAGACCTATGTACGAAATACACCGGCACACCTCACGACGTTCATGACTCATTGACTTGAGTCACGTCCATGACTCATCGACTCAAGTGCTGTGCGAGATCCACGTCATTCCTGCGTGCTTTTCCTCGCACCGGCACTGTCGAGGAGTCGTTCGCGTTGCCGGGTTAGACTGCCGCTGTCAATCTTGCGTTTCGTTAGAATGAAATTACGGTTAAGGATATATCTCTCGATTCGGCCACTGGTAAATACTTGTTTAAGGATGGATTTTTCGTAGTGCGAGGTTATAACGTTTGTAAACGCGATCGAATACACGTCAGACGGTCAAAAACCAAGACAAACAGCCGCAGCACTACAATCTCAGTATTACACAACAGAGTATTAAATATCATCATTTCCCAAGCTGTCAGGATTTATTCTCCATATGAGTTGCAAAATAACAACGAGGGAAAAAGAAAAAAAAAAAAAAAAACCTCTTACAGATCTGAGCGGCTTGGCAGGCAGATTGGATTCCCTCCATCATCCACTGCTCTATCAAACAGTAGTCTGTTAAAAGTCTGTTGATGAGTGAACATATGCTGGAAAAACCTGAGATAAATAAGAGCCATTTGGTTCGTGTTTGGCCGACATGAGCGGCCTGCTCGCTGGAGATTACTCCACAGCGCTAGTTTTTACAGGCCTGAGAGCTCTTTGGGAGACTTAAAAAAACAATCAAGAACAGAAGAGCTCCAGAAAGAAAAGAAGAGGGGAAAAAAAACACATAAATCACATCAGCTACTCGCTAGAATCAAATCCATGGTTATTTAGAAGAAGAGAAGAAAAAAAAAAAATCATAATAACGTGTAGGCTCAGTGGGTTTTCAGGAAGTCAGTGCACCTAGAACATCTTTTCCTGCTTTAAAGCAGAAGGAGGAATTCTTCTCCGAGCACGTCAACATTCCTCCGAGCTCCAAACTATACAAAGTGCTGTGCCACAGATGGTTTAACGGAAGAACCCGCACCATTAAGACATCAAATGGACCAAATTAGCAGCAGCGATAGATTCACTACTGAGGTTCTGAGCGAAACCTCAGGCATAGGGGTGTTCGCAAACAAGCAACAAGGGCAAACCACAGCATTTATTCAGCGATGTGGGCAGACAGGAAGGTCAAGACATGCCCGGATTCAGTAGAAAGGAAACAATTCCAAAAAAGAAGGTCGAGTTTTGTTGTTTTTTTTTGACTAGTGACAAAAATGCTAATAAATATGTGAACCAACTCCAGCTGTATAACCTCAACAGTGCTTCTGTTAAACATTAGACTGTTCTTTAAAGGGGACCTGTTATACAAAATGTACTTTTACATGGTGTTTGAACATAAACGTGTGTCAGTAGTGTGTGTACACGAGCACTCTACAATGGCAAAAATGGTCCACCCACTCCTTTTATTATTTTTTTTATACTCTCCATAAATCCTAAAGTGTGTCTCAAAATGAGTCGTTCGCATTTTCTATCCAACGTGACGTCACATTGGAACAGGCCCCGCCCATGACTGGTGACGGACTCTGCTTCATTAGCATAGCTCCTCCCCTGCATGAGCTGCAGACAGTCCGCAATGTTCTCCACGCTTGAGCAGTCTCCGCTTCGTAATTGGTTTGTTGTTGGCTGTAAGAATGAACATAAGAGCCTTCATGCACTCCCGGCATCAGAGCCACTGAGGACGCAGTGGAGAGGTTTTATTTCTGAAGGAAGTGTGCCCCAAAAAATAGCTAAATTCGTGTATGTTTGTTCGAATCATTTTACACCAGACTTTGTGAACGAGGGTCAATACAAAGCAGGATTTGCTGAAAAGTTTATTCTCAAGCACGGATCTCTACCAACTGTTCGTGATCCGGCTTCGTATCCAGAAGACGCAAGTATCGCACTCTATATTTTGTGAATGTTTGCAAATCGCCTTACCGAATGCGCTTGTTAGCAAATTCCACGGGTACTGCGGCTAAAAATTCCATCGTCTCTTATTGTATTCACAGACGCTTACTGTCTGTATAATTCATACATGTAGGGCTGAACACCGGTATTTACGGTGTCAGACATACCGGTTCTCCTGATTTGCTGTTGCCGTAGTATGAGAAGCACGAGCTGTGAAGGCACAGCCGTCTTCCGGAAAGGGGGCGGGGAGCAGCGGCTCGTTTGCATTTAAAGAGACACACGTGAAAACAGCGTGTTTATGCTTCCACCCAAAAAGCGGCATTTACAGCATGGTATAATAAACGATCCGTGGGGTATTTTGAGCTGAAACTTCACAGACGCATCTTGGGGACACCGGAGACTTGTATTACATCTTTTTAAAAGGGCATAATAGGTCCCCTTTAAAGAAATGCGCATGTTGAAAAAACTCTACACAGGAGCTACGAGCTCACAAATAATGGAGGAAACACACTATCGACCCTCTTCCCCATACATGAGCTCACAGAAGCCCATGATTGCCTAGTGTCTCTGTGATTGACAGCGGAGAGCCAGCAGACAATTTTTCTAGCCAGTTTTTCTCCTTTGCTCCGCCCACGGAAGACCGCAGCAACGTCGGAATTCTAACTCGCGACCTCTCGGCGAAAGTGGTGAACGCTTTTCTGTTGCGCTTCTTCCACATGTTTACACTTGTGACATCACAACCCCTAGGCTCCGCCTCCAGAAACTTTACCGAGTACGAATACCAAAAAACCGGAAGTTGTGGACGATAATACAGTTCAGAAGATCCCCTTTCTGAGGAATTTTGAGGCGACCTTCATTTTTACTCACGTACCAACAGCGACGTTTTCTGATCCGTCACGTTTCTTCCCGTGAAAAATCCGTCGTCGAGTCAGGGCCGATCCAAAAGCCTGTACCCAGAAAAGTGTGCAAACACATAACCGGTGCTTCATGAGACGCGAAGACAAAAGACTACACAAAAGTAGGGCTTTCTCAACTCGAAATACAAGTGAGCGACTGCAGGTGAGCAAACATCATGTGCACCGTGAGTATGAGGTATGATGACAGAGGAGGGAATCCTGAATGCGACGTTGGTCGAGTTTCCTTTTCAAATGTAGGTAAACACGCGCATCAGTCACGCTGTGTGTTTGCTTTTGCGGTACTGATACGACCTAGTGAGTGAGTGATCGTGGATAGTCGGCAGTTATTCCCGAGAGGGAAACGTGGTAATAGAAAGAGCTCTCGCAGTCAGACAAGCCGTCACGTAGGATCACGTCACGGGCGGAATCGCCGGCACTCCGATTCTGTGGAGAAGGACGTGCTTTCAGCAGCATGAACCGATGCACCCCGTTTAGCTCGGCTGGCTGAGACACACACCGCTGTACGTAGTGTTAAGGAAGAGTGTTCAGTCCTGAGGCACTGGATTCATCTAAAATATGCATGAAGTTAATGGAATTAGACCTTTAGGGATCATCATCATAACCAGTGTGCTTAACTGCTGATGTTCGGTGCAGGGACGAAGACACAGAGGTCAAACACGCCTGCACGCGTTTGTGACACAGTTCTTATCTCGATGTAGATTACGCACGTCTACAAACAGATAAGATGACAACACTGTCTGGTTTACACCGCATGCTTCTGTGTGTGAGGACAGGCAAGTCCTACTCGCTGGCAAAAAAAAAAAAAAAAGCCCTGAGTCATCCATGTCCGGAGGTTAGGGAGATAAAACACCAGCCACCCAAGTACACGGAACGAAACGGCATATCTATAAGCGCTGTGATTTAACTATTACAGTGTATAACTACATGAGGAGGTGTCTGCTGCATCCATCAAGTGTCCCGGCACGACTAGGACCGTGCAGGCCATACAGAGCTTCGCCAAAAATGCTCGATTTTGCGGTGCTTTGATTCGCGCTGTTTTCCATGGGGAAACTACTCGTTTTGAAATGACGGAATTGTGCTTGCGTGAACCTGTTTTCCACTTTGACATTGACGTCTGTTGGTAAATGAGACCGTCTAGCTATATTCGCGTTCGATGCACGGGGTCCTGGCTGAAGGCGCGTTGGGATGACGTCACATGACGCGGACCGCGAACTCGCCGAACCCTGGAGGGACTGACTGTTTGAGGAGATGAATATAAAAGGCTGCCATAACCTTCACCGCGTTAGTTGCAACGTTTTACGTCCTTGGTTACGTGCATGTTTACGTTGACGCACTGGGTAACCGCTTTCGTCGGTAGATCTGAGCAGCGGAGCAGAGCATGTTCTTTGCACGCTGTGGTGACAAACTCAAGGGCGTAAGGACACTTCATACCAAACCTGAAGGTGCAGCTACTGTTTCTTTGTAACCTATAACGTACTCGTCGTTACCAAAGAGAAAGAGACGTAATAGTGGCTCAACAAGTCGCAGACACACAATGTGGTCGACCGAAAACACTACGTGACACCGGTTCTGCTCCTTCACATCAACAGGTGACTCACTGGAGTGCAATGCGGCTCTGTGGGGGAAACCACTCGGCCGTTTCACACCCGCTCCATCGACCTGGAACTAATAACTGATACTGATCATTTTAAAAATTTAAATTGACGGTTTAAAGGTGGTACTGTGTAGACGCCCAGTTTGATTATTTTCCTTCACGTGTCTACTGGTATTACGGACACCTACGTTACAATATACGCACATAGAAATAAAAGCCATTTTGCTCCGTCGTGGGTCATTCCGTGGGAACGTCGTACGCTCTCGGGTCCTGCTCTCAAACATAAATTCTACTGGATTTCTACCGTCTGAATCTGATCCATATGTGAAGCCGTAACGTCTACGTGAATATTCTTTACGGTCGAAAACAAATCCCTGTGCTTATCGCCTTTTAAGCTAGCTACACAGATTTAAAGCCATCTGCTTTTCACGGAAATAAGTCAAGCCTGAATTCCTATCCAAAAGGAAAATCCACATATAAAAACAAAGCCCTTACAAAGTCCCGTAAAGACAATGGGGAATATCGTCAACATGTTAGAAAACAAAGATCAGAACAGAAAATTCAACCTGATAGTAATCCAGCGTCTCAGGCCAATACAGGTGCTGCGAGCTTCAGCATCAGACCGGTGCATCACAGCACTAAACCTGTCTTTAATCTGAGACACACCTTTACAGCACAGTGCCCTTCACGCAATCATACATCCTCCACGTGACGTCTCACTGTTTTTAGGCGTCACCGAGCATCGAGTCAGCTGTGTAACACATAAGGCGTAAAACACGCCAGGGCATGCTGTTATAGGAAAAAAAATAAAAAATCAATGACAGCTTGGTGCGATGTAGCCTGACAGTAAAGGAGTTACGGTTACCACCCCGAAGTGGTTACCTGCCGATAACCTCATACCCCGAAGTGTTTTATTCAGGTGGAAGTTAGACAATTAGAGTGCTACCAACACCATGTTTTACGTCAACATCCACTAATGGTTCCGAACACAGGAAACAGACACACACAAAAAAAAAAACCTGACCAATTAATGTGGGTTTTCATCCGTGTACGTTCCAAAAAACGTGCGCTACAAACAAAAAACCCACAAGAACAGAAATAGTAACCACTCCTGGTTAATTTGCATACTAGACTTCGTACGAGCTCCAATGGTGGATCAGCAAAACAAGCTAACCGCACTAGCTATGGACACTCTCTAAAGGCTTCAACGAGATCTTCTGCCTTTCCAAGCTTCATTATTTCCACATAATATCTCTAAACACACTTAATGAGAGATCATACAAGACATGATCGGATGAAACCATGATTATAAGTTTTAAATACGTTTTAAATTTAGGAACTACCTGCAGGGGAACTGGGAAAAAAAAAAAAAAGTCAGACCACAAGCGCCGTAGCACCTCGTCTAATCTGCGGGTTTTCCCGTGCCCGTAAGCTATGCCTAATTCACGTAGAATTGAGAATATCTCGATTAAAATGTCACTCGCCGATGTCACGGATATCTTCCCGTGTTGTGTGCGTATGTAGAAAACTAACAACCAGCTGCCGCTTGCTAGCATGAACTGTGAGGCAGTGGTCACCAGCCCTGTTCCTGGAGATCTACCTTTAGCACCAACCATAATCGTGATCATCTAATCAGCACCTTAAGCAGTTCTTGATCAGCTAAAACAGGCGAAACCTGTTGGAAGGTAGATCTCAAGGTAGATGACTGGTGACCACTGACTGACATAGGGTCAATGTAATCCTACCTGACCATTCAAACATCCAGAAATCCGAATCCATACAGTGAAGTGTGAACGCTAAATCCAGATGAAGACGCCTTCACATTCATTCATGGCCATTTTATATGACCACAGAAACATAAAGTTGTTCCACTATTCGACTGCGTCCAACAGTTTGCAATACCGATCATATATGGAGATATATATATACACACATACATAGAGAGAGAAAGAAAGAGAGGTGGGGTTTTTTATTTAAGTTAAATCCGGTGTTATAAGTTATCCTTATGCACTGAGTGTGTGTGTGTGTGTGTGTGTGTGTGTGTGTGTGTTGATGTATAGCCCAGAAAAAAAAAGTTGCACTGGTTTGAATGTGAACGTGATTCCACCGTCAGTGGACGTGCAGTGCTTGCAATACTATACTCTACACACACACACACACACACACACACACACCAAGCCCCATTAGTGAGTGAGTATATAAATAAATACATCAGGTGATAGGTCATTTACCTGTCAGCTATCGTGGACTGTGAGCCACTCATTGGGCTTCCGTTTCTTGCTTTTTTTTCCTTTCCTCTCTCTTCAGCTTTTATCCAACTAGCATTTTACCAAGGTAAAACACTCGTGTGTGATCCAAAAGATGAACTTTGAAGGGTATTTATTATCCACAAAAAAGAGGGGGGGGGGAGTGTGAGGGGGCAAAAAAAAAAAAAGTCTGTGACGAACGGCGAATGGAAAAAATTATGCTAAGCTAACTTAAATGTACATGAGGCGACTCCACCGAGGATCTGTGGTAGACTCGTGGAGTGTGTCATTTGCACTTAAATCGCAAACTTGTGAGGAAAAAAAACCTCCAGAAGTCCTCTAGAAGCTTTAACTGGTTGGAAACAGTACAAAATTGTGAATGTTTTTAACAAATGGAGCATAATCTGATTCCCCCTTCAAGCAAAAGCCTCAGTATTACACGAGTCCCTGTTTAAGGTCGAGTCCAAGCTTGGAAAAACTACTATTTGGTTTGTTTTCATCCATTAAACCGTGTTGTTGTTGGTTGTTTTGTTTTTTTTTAAAGTGTCCAAATAACCGTCTGATATGTTTACCCTGTAGCCCCCGACAGCGTGTTGTTTCCCCGGGTAATGTCGTCCTCCAGGCTCACTTCACGTTGTGGGAAAAGAAAACAAAGTGTCGTGTCATCAGCGTGAACGCGGGGGTGGGGGGGGGACTATCTTTTAGGAAATAAATAAAAAATCAAATGAACCCCTGTATAAAAGTTGTTTCCTCGGTCTGGTTCAGGCCTCGGCTTGGTTTAGTTGAACAGCATGGCACTTTTCCTCCGCTGTCGGGTTTGTATTCCTTGTCGCTCTGGAGGATCATTTGCGGATTCAAAACATCCGCCGTGCCAAAGGTTCCATTGTAACTCGGTCTAAAGAAGCTACAAATTCAGACATTTCACTTTCCTGTTTTTCCCCGCTTTCTTTCTCCCATGAACTTTTGAAGGCTTTAATGTCAAACGCGGCGACTTTGGAGACGCGAGAATGCAGAAATGTACCTACAAATACGACTTTGTGGGGGGATGGAAGGAAAAAAAAAAGAGACACGGTTACAAAATGTTACTTAAACACCGAAACATCTCCCACCGAATAACACACTAAACAATTCGGGGGGGAGGAGGGGGGGTTTCCGCCGTATTCCGAAGCTCTAAACTTGGGTTTTAGTCACTTTAGTCCGCTCCTTCTCCTCCTTGTCTCCATGTTTTTTTCGGAAATTCAGTAGTTTTTTTTTTTTTCCCGTCTTCCTTTTCTTTCGCCGAAAATGCACTGTTTGGGAATTCTAGCGCCTTGAAACGTAAAGAAGGCGCTCCCGCATATGATGCCACGCAAGTCAAATTTCCATAGAAAAAATAAATAAATAGTCCGATTAAAATCCCGCAAATTAATCTGTAAAATCCATACAGTCACCCGACTGTGTACTCCGAACCACTCCCTCTTTTTTCTTTGCTTCTTCTTCTTCTTTTTTTTTTGGGGGGGGGGGGAGGTATTGGAGTGGAAATCCTTCCGCAGCTGCACATGTGTGCTGTTAGTCCCTGCTCATTCAAGATTCAAAAACTTTACTCTCATGTGCTCCAGCGTCTCTTTTCGGCTGTTTGTTCGTAATTCTATTTTATTGAGTTGAAGCTATCGTTTTTATTCGACTCATTCTTGTCAACCCCCTTGCTGACTTTATATATATTTATTGTTATTTACATTTTATAACAGCTGTTTTTGCATGAGCAAATAGAAATAGACTGAAAGATTTCTGAAACACAGTAACGCTCTTAGAAAACTCTCTAAAGAGTTTTTAAGGGTTCCTAAACATCCTAAAATGGTCATACCTAGTTGGAACCTTGCCCGAGAGAAGAAGAAGAAGAAGAAGATGTTATTCATCACACATGCATTAGAGCATTGTGAAATTCTTTTCTTCACACATCCTAAGTTGTTAGGAAGCTGGGGTCAGCCATGATACAGGACAATCTGGAGCAGGGAGAGTTAAGGGCCTTGCTCAAGGACCCAACAGTGACAAGCATGGCACCCCCAACCTTCTGATCAGTAATCAAAAGCCTTAAACCATTGAACCACAGCTGCCCAAAATATGAAGTATTCCACTGAAGATGCCGGGGTTTGAATCCTGGACCTCATACATGCAAAGCATGCAACCCCTATCCCCTGATAGGAGAACACTAAGGTTCATCAAGAGGGCCAATCAAAGCACTATTAAGTGTTATAGTTTATTTGTTTTTCAATACAATACTAAGTGTATATAATATCCAAATACCCAGAGATCTCTAACAGAGAACTTTTAAGGGTTCCTCCAAAAGGTTAACTAAAGCAGTATTAAGAGCTCTAGATATTATCTGGTTTTCCAGTATACAAGCCATAACACTGCATTTTCTTGTTGTTTTTCAAATAAAGACAACGTTATAGGGTTCTACACAGGACTTATAAAAACTCCCCAAGAAACACAACCAAAGAAACATGTCTGGCCTTTTTCTTTCTTTTCATTTTATATATATATATATATATATATATATATATATATATATATATATATATATATATATAAGAGTAAATAAACTATAACACCAACACTCTTTTTTTCTGAAATACATTATTACTGGACAAATATATCACATTTGTGCTGTGTTTTTATTTTATTTTACTATTTTATTTATTTCATTATATTTTTCTAGAGTTTATTTTCATGAGATTACTGCCACCTGCTGGTTTCTTTAGTGCAACATAAATAGGGGCGTTCACAAATTAAATGATTATCAGCATGTAGAGCTGTGTGTGTGTGTAATGTTTCCATTCGAGGTTTTAACTCAAGTCAGTTGGCAAAAACGTTTGATGGAATTGTCAGCTAGTACATAAAGTTACATGTAATCTGCTCGTGGTCCTCTATATTTTTAATAGACATGTTTGCTATTGATATTTATGTTAAATGTTCTCCTCATATATTTACTTATGATATTTATTCATCATTATGTAGCATACACATCATAACGACCATGTTCCTGTATAGTGTGTGTGTGTGTGTGTGTGTGAGAGAGAGAGAGAGAGGGAGAGAGAGAGAGAGAGAGAGAGAGAGACCCAAAACGGAAGTGACGCAATATTTGGCTATCCGCTCGTGGCTAATGGGAATAGCGTTTTTGTTTAGTTGGTTGTTTGTTTGTTTTGCAAAACTTGGTTTATTTCACAACATGCAAAAACAACAGCTTCACAACAACTGTAGGCTAAATTTGTTTGTTGAAAAATGCATATGTAATAGTTTACTTCTAGACAGCTATCAACCTTATGTTCTTAATAAGTATCTGTACTTATACATCTACATAAGCATTTTGGATGAAGTACTCAGGTTCTGTGATGCTACAGTGAAGGTTGTTGCACTTTGCTATAAACAGCCTTTATTTCAAGTCATAAACAAAATACAAATGTTCCCTCCATTGTCCACTTGCTTTAGCTTGTTATTTCAGTGCTCGATTATGACCATTAGCATTATTAAGCTTCTTCTGTTCCTGCCATCGTCTGTACTTGCTGCAGGTTTTCCGACAAGCAAAGCAGGCAATGTCCACCATGAAGACGCAAGAGAGGGCGTAGATGGCTACCCCGCCCACCTTCATGACCAGTTTGGGTTTTGGAGACGCCAGCTCACAGTAGAGCATGCGGCCACCGACGCCGATCCGCACACAGGCGAAGAGTGTGATGAAGAGGAAGTCGACGATGTCACCGCTCAGGCTGTCATAGCGGCCCATCTGCTTGAGGAACCAGCGGGCCTGCAGGAGTGGATTGGTGATTTCACTGCCGAAGAGCACCGCGCATGCCTCAATGCCTGATTCACCCATTCCCAGAGCGCACACAATGCCCAGGATGCTTAGGGTATGATGGGCCAGCATTATAGGACCCTCTGTACGGAAGTACACACACCAGGCCATGTCAAAGAGGAAGTAGCCCAGACTGAGGAGCAGGGCTAGGATCTGAAGTGGGGTGTTTTCTGAGCCTGGAGATGAGAGGAAGGAAAAAAATACAGCCTGAGGATACATCCTGAAGTTTGATCGCTTGAGTGGAGACAGTTTGAAGTTGCCGTGCTAAACATTGTTGGACGTTTGCCATGAAAATCTAATCCCTATTGGTTTCTGAATCCGATGTGAATGGATCAAGATTTCTACATGCTAGATCAATGTTTCTCAACACCCTACCTGGGAACACAAACAACACACCTGATTCAGCTTATGGATGCATAATTAGTTCATGAGCTTGGACAGGATTTTGGGGAGAAGGAAGAGTGTTGGAGGTGGCAGCCCATGTGGTAGAAAGGCATACAGTAAACAAAATAAATTGTATCATGGTCTGACAAATAGAAAAGAAACTAGGTTTGATTCTGGGATTCAAAGAAATCAAGAATTCAGTTCTACAGTTGAAACGTTTTAAACTAATCCATTCTTTCCCTATCCCGGGAACACTGGTCACTAGGCAAGAATGTACCTTGGATGGAATGCCAGAACATTGCAAGGGACCACACACACACACACACACACACACATTCACACATCCATTCAGATGTAGAGAACAATTTAGCATAACCAATCCACCCCCCAGAAAGTGAGAGGACACTGGAGAACCTGGACTAAACCTATAGGGATATGGCGAGAACGTCAGAAACATCAAATAGATAGTAACCCAAGCTCAGGAACCAAGTACCCTGGTGTTGTGAGATGGCAGTGCTACCTACTGCACCACCACGTTGTTCATGTGAAACTGTGGTTTGCTCTGGGTGAACCCTTAAATATTCCATATAGAATATTACGCTAAAGGGTTTCAGAAATGGTTTTGGGTAAATCATCTTTAGAAAGCGAGAATTATTTACCAACCAAACAACCTTCTTTTCTAAATGCGTACCACGTCAATTTGGCAGCAGTGTAAAGATAAGGATCACTGAATTCCAGTTCAATTATTCTATTGATGACTCACCGACATCTGTGAATGGCCATGGCCCATCAACAAACCCGATGTAAGCAGTTAGCAAAACTATGAGGACCCCGTGGATCAGGGTGATGAGTCTGCAGTTCCACTCGGCATTTCGCTTTCTGTTCACGTGACACAGCAGAATATACAGAAAAAGCCAGCCAATAAGGCTGCAGCTTGTCTCGACTAGAAATAACGTCATGGCTGAGTTAAAGAGATGAAAAACACAAAAAACGTACTTTTATGCGATACCATTAGCTTGTCTGTTCCACAAGCAAGTCTATTATTTTCAATTAGCTTATACACTTGTTTGAAGACGTCTCCTCAAAGCTCATAATCCACAGGTTTTACCTCAGCCTTCACAAAATCCCACCTTCTGCTGCATCAGACATTTAGGCATTGCCTCTCTCCTCCAAACAGACACTTCCTGTCCTCAGTAACCTTCACTGGCTCTATGCTGGAGGCCTGTCTCGTCAGACAAGAGTACTATTATTACATCTTAATATTTTCCATGACAGCTCCAACCTACAACCTCATTTCCTCAGTTGCTTCTCCCCGAGCGCACAAGTATCCTGAGCCTCTTAAAAGATTAGCGTCACAGTAGTCGAGCGCCAAACAAGATGGAGCCACTCAACCACCGTCCCAATGGCCTCAGAGGTCGGAGAAGGAAACCAGCGTGATGTCTTATATCCTCCAACATATGATCACCCCATGTCGCTGAGCGAGAAGAGTGAATGGAGTCTGAAGTGACGCGAAAGCATACAGCATTTGTAAGAATTCCCACAAGCAAAGATGTGTGAAATGGTTATGGTTAGGGTAAAGAACAGAGTTCGGGCTTGTAACTGCATTTCCAACAGATTGTTTAAAATTTCCACACATTTGGTATGAGATCGGTTCGAAACATCCCATCGTAAGACAAGACTTCATGGATGAACCCAGAGTTGGTTGGTGAAGTTTAAATGAAAATGTGATCTACAATTTTTTTTCCCATTTTTAATATGGTAGATCGACAGTTCTTGAAGATATTCCAGAAAACAAATTGTTTAGATTTTCCCATTAAATAAACACTATTGTAATGTGTGTGATCCTTAGATGGGGGAAGGTTTCTGAGCTGCAGAATTAACTCATGTCTATCTTATCCACAGAAGGGTTATGACCCTGGATATAGTAAGGACTGGACTACTGGGAGCCTAAATAAAGGCTGGTTTTGTTTGTTTTGGTCAAAATCTTACAATAACATCGTAGCCTACATTACATTATATGGATTAATTAGAAGATAGTGTTTAGCCTATTTATTATTGTTATTAATGTAGTGCACTACAGAGGGTGTAACAAACATATTTAATACTCATATACTCATATTTAATATATAGTGTACCTATATAGGCGTCACCTGTTGGTCCGTCCACCTGCAGCGGGCTTTAGTGTTGTGTTTTTTTTTGTTTGTTTGTTTGTTTTTTTAACAATACAGGTGCGTCTCAAAAAACATTTCTATATTTGTTCTAATATTTTGAGATACTGGGTAGCTGTAAGCTGTAATCATCGAGATTAAAACAAAAAAGGCTTGAAATATTTCACTTTATGTGTAATGAAGCTAGAATATATGAAAGTACCACTATATGAATCTTTTTTTTTTTTTTTTTTAGATGTACCTGTACATGCAGAAGTTAAGGACAGGGGCAGGGTGTACACATTCAAGAGTAACAGCGCCCCGTGTGGCAGTAGATGCAGAGGTACATGCAAATCATTCATTCATTCATGTACTGTCTCACTCATTTATTTTGTTATTTGATTGTTTGCTTGGGTAATTAATTTATTCCTTAATCCTGTTTCTCAGCTTTTGTTTTATGTCAGTAAGACATCAAAAGTGATTTAAAAAATATATATTTTTATCCCACGCCCTGTGCCCAGAGTCCCCGGGGATAGGCTGCAGGCTCCCAACGACCCTGTGTAGGATAAGTGGTATGGAAAATGCATGGATGGACATTATTGGTGGCCAAATGGTACTGGTTGTCGTATATTGGTATTGGTGTATACATACATACATACATACATACATACATACATATATATATATATATATATATATATATATATGTATATATATATATATATATATATATATATATATATATATATATATATATATATATATATATATATATATTCATATTTACTACTATAGGTAGTTGTATATTATTGGTAAATGGTATACAAAGTGGAAAAATGAAATAGAAATAACTAATTGTATTTAGAGTTGTACATCATTATAGTATTGTGGGCAAACGGTAAAAATAAACAAAAGGAAAAAAATTAAAATGGCAAAAAGGTTCAAAAGGAAGGAAAAAAATCATATCAATAATAACTTATAATCATATTATTATTAATGCTCAATTGATTATACAGTTTTTACTTCCTCAGTTAATTATACATGATAAACTCAAATTAGAAAGTGAACTAAAAAGTACATGTTCCTAAATTTCCTAAAAACGAATTCATGACTCATGATTTTGTCATTGTGCAGCAGGACTGTGAAGTCTACATACGCTCATCGCATTGGTTTAAATCTTTTTTTTTTTTTTTTTTTTTTTTTTTAAATTAAAAAAAAGGTTCAGTAGAGTCCAGGTTTTGTGTAGACACTTGGCAAATCATTTTCCCACCAAGAGGAAAAATGTCTTTTCCAGCCTGTAGGGGGCACTCTTTCTCCTCTTCTGCCACAGACTGGACTGAGTGAGTGATACAAGTCTTACAATAAGAATATGATCTTTACTAAGGATATATTGATGATGATGATGATGATGATGATGATGATGATATTTGTAAGATGTTTCATCACTCATACCCTTTAGAATAAAACTAACATGTAACATCCTTTAAAAAAAAAATTTAAAAAAAGGCAACAAACTTGTACAGACTGTAGTGATGTTTCTGATCTTGACGATTTTGGCTTTTTTTTTTTGTCATATAAAAAGAAATACATCCATAAATAAAGAGAATTGTGATTATGACTGATACAAAACTCCTTATCTTACGAAGATCAATTTCATCACAGCCTACTAAGCAGACATTTATAAAAGAAACGCTCGTTTTATTCGGATTTTATTCCCAATCGTCATCTTCTTCCCAGAGGAAGCGGTGGATGATTACACTGCAGTTATGACCTGAATCACTCACAAAATACACACATTACACTTCGTACTCCACCCATGAAAAACAGAGCTTAAATAAAGCCTGAACTCTTACAGACCTCATAGGGGCAGACCATATGGACAGTGGAGTCTGTTTGCCGTGTTTAAGTAAACTACCCTGACCAAACAGATATAAATACAAAAATCCCTTGTTGGGAATGTTCATATTCCTAACCTATGTCTTACATCCTGTATCTTTAGGCATTCTGAACCTCTTTAGTAGTTCCATCTGCAAGGCAAATCACAGGTTTCTTTTCATGTGCTCTTTCTAATAGGTTATCGTTTCTATAGTGACAACTTACACAGGGGCATGCACGATATATTCTAAGACTAATAATAAATAAAACGTCTTTCTAAAAACTTGCCCCAGCGTCCGTGCTGCATAGCTGCAGGTTTTCCATCAGGACAGAGGACTAGGGTCTTTAAGACGTTTTCTGTACTCAAGTGGACTTGTCTCAGACACTGGGCTCATTAAATATGGTTTTGGTCTCAACTGAGAGTTTATAAAGATAATCCTCAAGCAGTTTTTCTCTTTTCTCACGTGCAAAGTTTGACAAGAAGTAATTCCTTCATCTAGAAAACAGCTGTTATTAGTGCAATGCACAAATGAAGCAGATTAGTCGAATTAAGGCACAGATTTGATCTCAGTCTCACTTCCATCTTGACCTGGCCTCAACTCACTTGAGACTCTTATTCATCAAACGAACCATACTGATTTAGACTGTAACATATCTTTATTTGGCATTGTTTTTGCAAAAAAAAAAAAGAAAAAAAGAAAAAAAGAAAGAAAATTACAGTGTATAAAAAACACAAGCATCAAATCACATGTCTTTAATTTACACACAAGCAGAACTGTAACGTTGCTACAAAAAACAAAACGAGGAACCGCACAGGTGAACAGGTTTATATACACACGTTATATCCAGTTTGTCTTGTCGAGCCAAGCGGATGAGACGCGAGATGTTGCGTCACGTTATTTAGTAGTCTACGAGGATGTCCGATTGGTTGAAAGAATCCGGAGAATATAAAATATGCTTTCATTCAAGCCGATCTGTAATATTAGACAATCAGGATGTGAGGCCAAAATAAAGCATGTGATCCATCACAAGAGCAAATCGTCCAACGGTGGACGGATGATAAGACGGCTAGAGGTGCTTTTTTTTTTTTTTTCTTTCTCGACGATTGTGCATGTATAATGTCGATCTTTATAAAAGATCAAAGCACTAACTTTATATCGGACGTCTGCACTGGTGTCCATAAAAAGTCATACAAACTTCCACAAGACTTCCAAATACACAGCAGTTAAATTATTACTTTAATTGAATTGAATGTACAATTTTCCATTTACCCAAAATGTATTTAATCAGATTCAAATATTTTTTGTTGTCTAATGTAGCTTAACAAGTAAAAGAAGCTCCCAGCTACCAGATTAGCAAAACAGCAGGACATATCTCGGATTTAAACAAACACAAGAATCAAATACGAATCGCTTCTTGTTCAATTCAGCCTCAGACTTTGGGCCACTATAAGAGGACAAAAACCCGGGCTCGAAGCGAATAAACCTATGCGTAATAAACGCCCTCGCTTTAAAACCCCGCGACGACTCATCCACATTGGTTTGAGGAGACAAAACAAACTTGCAAAATCACCCTTCCTTTTGAGCAAACATGAACAAGCACACCAAAAACATGAAACAGACCTTCAAAGAAGTCTCAGTGTAACAAACATGGACAGTCAGACGCTGCAGCTGATGAACGTGAGGCAGAGAGAAAGAAGGAGCCGTGAATCCCCTCGGCGCAGTTTAGCTACAGTTTAGTCTGCTGACGATATTTACAAAAAGCAGTAGTCTCTTCGATCGACGAAAACAAACCTCAAACGTGATGACCGGCTCTAAACTCGGAGTTCGGTGTACTCCGAGTACGACGGTCGGCTTCTCCGCTCTAATTTCTAATTTGACTGTACGCCAGCAGATGTTTTTGAGTTACTATCTGGCAACAAGCTTGAAATGAGAACTATGTCATCCTACTGGAAAGAAAATCATTGAGGAATGTGATTATTTTTGTACATGTGTTGTACTGGTCCAAATTACTCCATTGTGCTGGTGTACAGTTAGTAGAAATACTGTTCGACATAGCTTATTTTTGTTTTAATATGAAAATCCCTCCATTTTCCACTATTCCGATAGTTGTGTTTTTTTTTTTTTTCCCCCCGCTGACTGACGTAAACACTTACGAGATTCTGTAGTTCAGGGAAGAAAATGTATGGTTTGATTTCAATTTGCCATATGGTTCAAGTTTACCTCACTCAATATTATATATACTATATACACACACGTTATAAAGGTCATACATTGAAACAATGTGACATTGAATTCCTCAGGTGGTTGAGAATTACAGAATAAAACGGGCGGGGGGGTTGGCCAAAAAAAAAAAAAGAAAGAAAGAAAAAAGAAGAAGAAAAGAAGTATAAAAAAATTAATCGGCATGGCTGAACGAGCTCACGCTGGTTCAATATGGCCAATCGGGAGTACCAGAGCTTGTAAATAAACAAAGAAAATCCTCTTTATTTAGGAAAGACAGCTGTTCCGGCAGACGTTATTTCGTATCCGTATAACTCGATTGTTGGGTTGGTAAAGGGACAGTGAATGGGCTTCAGTTGGCATCTTCTCTCCTGGGGTTCGCATCATTTGTGCAGGTCAGTGTACTTTACTCCATTAGAAACCCAACGAGAAAGAAAGAGAAAGCAAGTGAGATATTAATAGTTACCATAGAATTGCCCCTATATCAAGTAAACCTACCATACAGGTCAAACTTTGTAGATGTACAATTACTGACTGTAGCTCATTTCTTGCTTTGCACCATTTCCCAGAGTGGAGATTATTTGGGTGGTGAATCAACTGGTAGATCGAGGTCCAGTTGCAGACCCAGAACTGTATTTCAGCCTCCCAATCTAACTAGTTAAAAAATGACTCCAAGAAGCTGAGAAGATAAATGTATGAAGAAGAAGAAAAACTGGCCGCAGTTTATCGACTCTAGTTTTCTAAGCATGAACCGGCTCATCATACCTACACAGATGAATCTCTCATGAGCATTTAAAGGTTGGCTCCATTCAGCCAAGATAGCTGCTTATCAGAACCGTCATAAGCAAGGAATCTTCTGTAGCTGGACTTTTATAAATTTCAGGGGTAGTGTGTGTGTGTGTGTGTGTGTGTGTGTGTGTGTGTGGTGCACAACAGCATTGTTGAGATTTTGAGAAACAGTCCGCCAAGAAAAAAATATCCAGCCAGCACCGGTCCATAGAGAGGACGACTGATAAAGTGTGGTAATCAAATGAAATCAAATTCATCGTGTCAACAGTTTCCATAGTTACCTGGTCACTTGGAGGTTTGTTGTTGCCATTGACGCCCTTCAGTAGTACCGACTTCTCTGTCTTCTCCGTCTTCTCCGCCTTCATCTCCACCACGATGTTATCCTTATTGGTCGTCTCTTTGGTGCTGCACACATTAACGTACACTTACAAGCACTAGACAAAGGACAGCGCCTTAATAAACGCAAAAAACGAGATCTACCGGTAAATTCTGTATAGACACGTACAGGCAGTGATGTTCTTAAAGTAAGTGCAAGGCTGCGTGAACAGGAACTTACATCTCTTGTTTGCCAGAACGTCCACAGGGCAGCTTGCCCTTCTTGTACAGGAAATACAGCACGCTGCCCAAGATGGCCAAGAGGAGAAGGCTGATGATTATGATCACGATCATCACCCCGCTGTTATCGACTAGAGGAAGAGAGAACAACAGCGTGACTGCACACGCTGCCAATATTGTACGTCCATGTCAACACGTCACAATAACTCCAGACCACTGATTTTTGTTTAGAGATGGAAAAGTATGACCAGCTGACTGTGTTGTAGAAGTACAACGCACTATCACAATTTTCAACGCAGGGAATATGAAATAAGGCAGGACTGTTCCGGAAGCAGTTAAAGGAAACATCTGAAATATCACTTAGTGCAGCCTCATTAACAGCATTGCTCTTGACGTTTTTGTAAATTCACGCCTCATTTTATCTCCAGCTCTCTCAGCGCTGGTGCGGATTAAAATGACTGCGGATTTCCTGGGAACTCGGGCAGTGTTCGGGCGAGTTTGTGAGAGAAATGACCACCTGGTTATGAGATGCGAGTTTCTGGCGTACTTTCTGGGGACGATTCCACATCGTCACCGAAACCCTTTTAAGTTTAGGGGTGTACGTTGATCCGGATGTTAAACGCCAACAGGATGCTTCTGTTTTAGTCGGACCAGGACTTAAATGTTGTTGTCTATCGGATATACGTCAGTCTCGCTCCATGTTTACAAAGTATTTTACAATACTACTCACCTACTGCATCAATAAAACCATTTACAACAGGGCTGCTACCTCGAAGTTACACCCAGTAACTAATTTATTAAAATGTACAACTATCAGTTTCTCCATTTGAAAACATTTACGTCGTACTCAGGTTTTGTGACAAGAAATCATTATTTAATAATACTGTAATAATAGAACCGTTATAACGTGTCAATTGTAAATGCGTACGTTCATATATACAATTACATAATAATAAATGATTAATCATGAATAAATGAAATAAAGTTTTCCCCACTTCTTAAAATTTTTAGTATTAAACATTAAATTATGTCAAAATGTTTTGATAATCTACGATGGGTGTCATGAAAACTGAAGAGGACAAGGAAGTGGGTGGAGCCAAAAAAAGAGAAGCAGTATATTGTTATTATTATTATTAGTAGTAGTAGTAGTAGTAGAAGTAGTAGTAGTATATAGTGTTAATAATTGTGTTGAATTGTGTTAATGGTGTGATAAAAGTGTTAATGGTGTGATTTGGCAACAAAAAACAACAACAACAGCATAATGGTAGAAAGTGTTTTGAGTTGGTATGAAACTTCTTGTGCCACGCCTTTCTGACCGCAAAAAAAGCAAATGGTCTAGAAGAGTGAAAGAAAAAAAACAACAACCCAAGAGTTCCTTAAAGTCACCTGCGTGAAAACTGCCCCCATTTAGATTCTGCATTACTTGTGGTTTAGATCACATCCAGGCCTAATCCATGTCTATTATGTTAGCCTCAAAGTCATCACAGAAAATGTTCCTCTCAGCCCGTGATTAGTCTCCGAGTTTATTTACATTATTTACGAATTAACATATGCAAATTCTGAAAAAAATAAATAAATAAATAAAAATATCATGAATCTGTCCTTCGGAGACGCTTCGTATTCATTCCTGAAGAAAGACTACTAGATAATTGACTTGCTAATGCACAACAGCTCTAAAAGATGAATGCCTACGCACTCTTACTCCTCCTGTGAGACTGTTAAAAGCCTTTAGGTCGCCCTTTTTCTTTTCTTTTCTTTTTTTTTCTTTTTTTTTTTTTGCAAGGCAAACACTAAATATAAGCCCGCTGTTAGACGACAAACAATTGTCTGGGAATGAATTTTATAAGCTAAATCTTCTCAATGAAACAGTGTGTCGCCGACTCAACCGTTTACCGCAATAATTAAACGCTTCGCTACCCTGGCGTGGCGCGTTTTATTCGGCACTCGCTCCGGAAAAAAAAAAAAAGGTCTAATTATACACTCATCTGGAGAAAAACCCACGGATGAGGGGACGTGTTTTCCTAACCAACGTCTGCCTTGATTTCCGCTCGCTTTTTTCCTGTATGATATATATATTTTTTTCTCTTCATACAGAATTTTAAATACGCCCAGGGGCTGTTAAAGAGAGCCAATCTAACTTTTGCAGTGCTTCCTCTACCATAAAAAAAAAAAAAAAAAAATCCATGTATTATTCATAATCGTCAGCTGATTTTCGGATGGATTTGGGAAGACAGAAATGAAAGTCCAGGCTGAGGAAGCTGTGAGAAGTGATTACCTGCAGTGTTCCTCGCTGTCGGGGTTACGATAGGAACTGTGAAGAGACACAAAGGGAATATAGTTAGGAGTTCACGGAATATCTGATATCTCTCGGTGTAACTTGATTAATTATGACGTTTCACAGCGAAGCCCTGGGAGTTGAACGACCAACTTTTACAGCATACTGTCAAAATATATATATATATTTCCTTGTCATGGAGGTGGCGTCCTTACTATGTATCGTTCACCTGTAAAGGGAAATATAATGGGCCTTATTTTTCGATTATTTACGTTGCAAGGCTAAGAACGACCTTTATTTAGCTTTTAGAGCAAAGCTATAAACGTTCAACGCATGTACTCGCAGGAAAATCCATAACAATGACTACGTGTACATGGACAGCAATAATCTAATTATTGACCTTATTCTGAATGAGACAATATTCTGATTAAGGTGTTTACATGAGTTACTTTTAGAAAATTCCGTTCATGTTCCCGTTTTACATGTTATAGAACATAGATCGATTAACGTCACGAGAATTTCACGTATCGACATACAGTTCGTCTTCGTTATGGTACCGTATACAGCTTTGGGTGTTTCAGTTTAAATTTTTACGAACGCTTCAAGTGCGGTTAATTACTTGTCGTGCTGTACGTGCAGATAGACGACTGCTTGAAGCCGTGGGCTGCGTCCCAAACCGCGAACTTACCTACTATACAGTAGCTGAGATACATGTATTTCTCCTACTATACAGTAGGTAAGTACACGGTTTGGGACGCAGCCGTGCTCTCTTGTTTGCCGTCAGACGGTCGAGCGCTGCCGTGTGTGTACGTGTCCTGTCGCACAATTCGGTGAAAACTCTCACACGGCGTTAATAGTGTGATTAAGGTGTGTACACGTCTGTAACACACGTCCATAATGCGACTAAAACATGAACACTCCACACGTCTTAATTCCATTTGTGTTTACTTCGAGTGTGACTTTAATCGGATTAAGGTCATCAATAATCGCAAAATATCCAAAATATTGGATTATTGTTGTCCATGTAAACGTACTGAATGGTTCAAAAGATTGTACGACCGACCCCATTGACAAGGAACAGTACAATTTAGGACCATTCAATGGACAAATGGACCCCCTTTCCGTACTTCAAAAAAGTCGTCACACTAGGGAAAACTTAGGCATGAAGACGTTGATCCACCACTATTACCTTCATTAAGATCAGATCATTTAATTCGCTAACTCGAAGAGATTCGATCAGACAACCACAACGAGAATGTAGAAATTTCACTTCCGACATAGCCTACAAATAGTACGAGTCTGTAAAGACACAGCTACACATTAATACGTTTAAGGTTTGGTCAAATACACATGGATCAACATCGTCGCTGCCGTTTTTCTCAAACTATGATGAACCCTCAAGTGTCCGTTTACAAAGTCGCCATAAAAATGTAATGCTGTATTCAGGGGACGATTGAACTCGTACTGCTTATGATGGTATAGTTCTTGGTCTCTGCACCCATCGCGTTGGTTGCGCTGCACGTAGCAACCGTGTCCGTGGTCACCTTCAGGGTCAAGATGCTTTGAACGACATCCTCCATCTCTCTCTTCAGAACCTCACGTGAATTCTGACAACACACATGTACAGAAACACACCAAAGATCATCGACTAGTATACACCTAGTTATAGATGAGTGTGTTGAAGAGGTGTGTGTGTGTGCGGGGGTTTCTTACAGGGCTGCCGGTTACGTTCCAAGTAATAACGGGTCGGGGGAAACCTCTCGCTTCGCAGGTCAGGTTCAGCCACTTGCCCACCCTCTCGATCATGGCCACCTCCCTCTCCACATCTCTCAACTCAGGAGCGCCTGGCGGACGAGATCGCATCCCAGCTTCAATCCGAGTTCACAGTTTTATAAAAACACAGTCCCCTCCGAAACTATTGGAATGACAAGGCCAAAGTGTGCAGAAAGAAAGGGTCTGCTCATGATCCACAACATACGAGCTCATCTGTGAAACATGGTGGCGGTAGTGTCATGGCTTAGGGCTTGCATGGATGCTTCTAGAACATTCTCACTAATCTTTATTGACGGTGTAACTCATGATGGTAGCAACAGAACGAATCGAGACATTTACAAGAACGTTTTGTCTGCAGATTTACAGAGAAATGCATCCAAATTAATCAAGACAATGATCCAAAACACACTGCCAACTCAACAATGGACTTTATCGGGGGAGGGGGGGGGGAGTGGAAGGTTTTAGACTGGACAAGTCGATCACCAGACCTTAACCCAATTAAGCAGAATTTCACCTCCTGAAGAGGAGACTGAAGGGAGAAACCCCCCGAAACAAACAACGACTGAAAAGAAGCTGCGGTAAAAACCTGGAAAAACATCACAAAAGAAGAAACCAACAATTTGCCGATGTCACTGAGTCTCAACGGTGTTAAACTCTCGTCTAATATTCATCATTCGACGAACAAAAAATAAATCTATACAGCATCCTCATATGTTGAAGCTCAAAGTTTTGTCTCATTGTAATGTTATTCCATTTCTATATTCATTTGAGTACCATATATTCTGCAGTGGATAACGGTATAAACGAAATGTCTATTCACTGGTCGTGCATATTTTAGCATATGGTTTGCTAACTCGATCCCTGTGCTGATGTTTCGACAGGTTAGGACAGGGTTCACAAACTTTTCCAGGGCATTATGGCATTAACATTTGACCGAGGCCCATCTTACATCTTACTTAATTACATCTTACATCGTTACATTAGGAATTGATTGTGTGTGCGTGGGGTTGTCTGAGAGTGAGACTTTATTTTTCACACCAAATTGTTGAGGCCCCTGGCGGACCCTAAGGGGGCCGCGGCCCCCACTTTGAAAACCACTGGGTTAGGAGATCGCCGTGCACACTGAACACGCCGGAAGTGAGACAACGGGACGGCTCACGATGCCTGCTTACCCTGCACTATTATATGGACTGATCCACTGGTATGCAGGCCTGGTATGGCGGGAACGGTCACCTCGCATCCGTAGTGTCCGGCTGTGTCGAACGTAGCATCCTGCAGCTGCAGCACATGTCCTTGTCTTATCTCTACGCCCTCCTGAACACACACACACCCACATATAATCGTAATATAATCTTCAAAAACTATTAGCTTAAAGAAATTGATTTATCAACGTAAAAATTTTGAGGTAGTTAAGTTTCCTCATTTTTTGAGTTCAATGAACTTATCCGGTTTCACAGTGTACATTATCCATTGTAATACAGTAATAATAATTCCATTCCATTAACCAATAAATGACCTCTACGTTGCATAAGATATATGAACACTATAACTTCTGAGGGAGTGATATACAGTCTTAAGTACCTTAAGCCACACAGTGGAGGTCTCTAGAGAGGACAGAGCGTTACATGTGGCTGTCAGACTTTCTCCTTTCAGCATGATCTCCGAGTCTTTGGGAACCACCACAGCTGGGTCAAGATCTACACACACACACACACACACACATCCTGTGCTTAGAACGTTGTCCGACTTGAGTTATTACTGTCTGCCTTTCTGAGGGAATTTAGCACGTGTGCGTTAACACAAAACAGGCCATGTCCTATACAGCTGCGTCTCTTCATGTTCGACAAAAAAGTCGAGACAAAAACCTTCCCTACTGGCTACAATTCATTTCACACTCGCCATTTGTGCCCAATGTTGATAATAATCGATCATAGAAAAAAAACAAAAACACAAGACTGCAAAAACGAAACCAGTGTACAGTATACCTGTATCCCACGCTGTCGGTTATCACCTTCAATCTCACTTCCGTAGAACAGGAAGTGCTGGTTTTGTGGTGAAGAGTTAGAACAAAGGTTACATGTTATGCTACAGTGCGAGAGAGCAGCTCCGTTTACTTACAGTTCACGTTAAGCTGCAGGTTCGCTCCTACATCAGAGTCTACTTCCGAGTCCAGGTCCAGAGACTGGCATCGGTACACGCCACTGTCCCTGCGCATCACATCCTTCAAGACCAGCAGGTTGCCTTCGGCCTCCAGACCCACATCTAGCTCCTACAGATGGACGAGAGGAACGACTCACTCGCTGCGCTATAATTCGGTATAACTCTTACAAATAAAGATCCTTCTCGTGACGGATTACGTCATTTACTCCTAGAACGCAGTATGGATGTCATTTATCGTGTATGAGTACAAGAAGAAGAACGGACAATAAAAGGCCGAGGTTCGACGACCAAAAGCTTTATTAAGAGTCGAATGCAGCCGTAACGGCTCTTTTTGTGTCAGCTCGTGAATCACTTCTTCATGGTTGGCGACACAAATGAACCGTTTAATTAGGACTTAGACTAAAACTGATAAAAAAAAGGAATGAGAGAAAATATGCAAAACGCCATGACGTTACGGATTAATGCTGGTACATTAACGGGTACATGCATCCCGCACGTGGTGAAGTATCGGGCTATAACCTCTTTTTTTTTTTTCAGGTCTTTGGGGAGAATTTATGACATTAATTCTCAAACAGTTCGGCATGTGAAAAAAGAAGAAAACTGTCATTTTGTGCTAAAAATCAGAATTTTGGATTTTAATGACTTGTTTGGTTTATTGACTTATAATCATCTCCATCGCCCCCCAACCCCCCCCCCCCCCCCCCCCCCATCCCACTTTTCTCCCCCAACTGGATCACTTGGCAATTCCGACGCACCACTATCATATGACATCTACCGAACACTTACAGACACGGAGAGACAGGAAGCACACACTCATTAATTATTTAAATAACAGCATTTTTTAAAAATCTGGATTGATGTGTGAACTTTTCCATCTCAGACAAACTGTAAACTTCTGGTCACAAATAGACGATATTTTTCCCCTTTTTTTTAATGCACAAATTCAAAATTAGGGAGCCAAACAGCTGCTACTGCAAACATTACTCTTGGAGTCAATGTTAAGCTTGTGTGTGAAGCATGCTGAGTGAGATATATGTATCTATTTGTCTGCCATGCTCCCAGCTTTTTCTCACTGATAACTCACCCTCTCTGCTGGAAGAATCGGGGGGGGGGGGGATTAAGGAACAGGGAGTATGGGAGTGGGTGGGGTGGGGGTGGGGTTGAAGGGCGGGGGGGTCATTATTACTTGTTCTCGGCTGAAAGTGATGGTCGGCGGGGGATTGCCATCGCCCTGGCAACGGATCTCCACCGTGTCCCCCTCTTTGACCAGGCCCTTGGGCGACTCCATCCACATCTCCATGTTCAATGTTGGGTCTGAGACACAGACACACACACACACACACACACACACACAAAACGAGACCAGAAATGGAGGCTCATTCAGAAACACGTTACCAAGGCAGTGTGGCGTCGACACGAATCATTCAAAAGCAACAAAGAGGGAACATTCTGAAGTCACGTCATGGTCGGGGACTCGTATTTGATAATGGAAAATTCAAGTTATGAGAGAATTTTGAACTTTCAAGTGGTTTTGGGGCCATTTTCGTCATTTTGTTTGTTATTTCATCTTAATGTATACCATTATTTTATTTTTAAACCACTGTGTCCATTATACTTTTAACTATCTTCTACATAGACCTGTATCAGCTTGCACGTAGCTACCCACTGTTAGTGGTACCTCAAGAAGCACACCAGTACCAAACTAGCTAAAATGATCTGCGGTGTAAATAAAACCAGTAGCAAGTGAGGTAACATTAGGTTAAAAATCGAGCTACGATTATTATGTCCAGTTCTTTTGTGCATGCTTCTCATGAAGTCATCGGCACACACCCTGCAGCGGTTAAAAAAAAAAGAAAAAGAAAAGAAAAAAAAAAAAGAAAGAAGGTAAGATGGCGCTGAGGCTCACAGTGCACCGTGACGTTGACGCCTCTGGATTCGGCCGTTCGGATGGCACCGGGAACGAAATAGCTGACCTCGCACGAGAACACAGCGTCGACGTCTTCCCTGGCAACTTTATACTGGAGCTCGCTCAAAACGGTGTACAGCCCGCTGGGCCTCCTGGTCACCAGGGTAACCACGTTGACTTCTGTGCAGACACAAACACACACACACACACATTCATTTTAATTGACCGATGGAGAGGGAAGGATGAGCTCTCTTTGTAAAGATTAATTAGAAATTAGATCTAAAAGGCTTTAAATAGTCTTATCATTGTAAACCAATTCATACCAACTGGCCTGATTAGTCCTGGACGGACGGAAGAACTGATAAATGGTTTAGGGTTATTATGTGCATTACGTAAGGAAGAGGGAAAAAACAAAACGCGAGCTCTGCTGACAATCGACGAAGCGCTATTGTTACCACCCCAAAGCGTTTTTAAAAATTTTTTTATTCCTCTTGAAGCCAGCAGTTCGCTACACTGTGCTGACACTGAAGATTCTATAAATATTAAACAAACGTCTCCTTACAGAACACCTCTCCAAATCAACGATTATACGTTTTACTTTGTGTAAAAAAAACAACACATTTTTCATTTGTTTCTTATTAACCTTAGATGATGTGGCGCTTCTTCCGTACAAGTCCCGGTGTAAATCACCTACTAGAACAAGTGCAGTAATATAAACCTTTTCTATAGCTGCAGCGACAGAAAATGAATCAACACCTTCTGACCAATAAAAAAAAATGTTGCCAAAAACTCATTCACTTACGGCCATTTTTGGGATACAGTGGCTCCTGATTGCGATACCAGGTGATGTTTGGCTTGGGGAAGCCTTCTCGGGTTTCACAAGATGCGATCTAATAGAAATCGGAAACAGATTAGGAATAAATTAACAGAACCAACCGGACCTGCGTGAATGGTCTGAGACTGGTACCAACCTTTGATGGTAATGAACTGGTCACTGAAACTCCAGAGTAAACTGCTTCTATCATAGGAGGCTCTGGGGGGTCTAAATAAGCAGGAAGCAAAATGAATACTCTAGACCAGTGGTCACCAAACCTCTTCCTTGAGATCTACCTTCCTGCAGGTTTCATCTCCAACCAAACTCTAACACACCTGTTTTAGCTGATCGAGAACTTCTTAAGGCAATGATTAGACGTCAGGTGGGCCATGATTATGGTTGGAACTAAAGTCTTCAGGAAGGTAGAGTCTCCAGGAACAGGGTTGGTGACTACTGCTCTAGAGGGATTTACAATTATGCAAGCAAACCTGTAGTGGAAAGGAAGAGGACTTACTGAAAACCTTTAAGTGGGTCCTGCCTTCTCCGTTGCCCGCTGCAAGGCCGTTGACCTGGCAGAAAAACTCCCTTTCGTCCGAGAGTCTGACGTCCACGATGGTCAGGTTCTCGCCGCTGGTGTCCCCTGCGATGCTGATGCGGTCCGTGTAGGTCGTGTTCTCGTCCACCTTCTGCATGGTGAGGTCACTGTAAGAGATCCTCACTCTTCTACCTCCAGGACCACGCTGAGGTTCAGGGAAACATAGTTTAGAATTGAAGCAACAGTAGTTTTGGCTAGAGGACTACCAATTAGTTGGCAAGCAAAGTGGAAATGTTGTGGGATGGTACATACCACAAACCATTGCACCATGACCATGTTCGGATCTTGAGCAAAATTGTACTGGCAGCGGATGACGGCCGAATCACCGGTATACACTTCAACAACGTCCTCCATAGTCAGGGACACTTGGGCGTCAGCTGCCAACAAAAATATACTTTCATTCAACAAAGAATGTGGCACATTTATCCCTTTCGAGTAATGAATAAAGGCATCCAGGCTTATATTTCTTGAATAACCACAAGCCCCCTTTCACAGACACAATGAATTTCAATGTTTCCCAAAACCCAAAATGTGACACAGACAACGGCTGAAATACTGGAACTCTCTTGCCACTACATTCCCAGCATTTCTGAACGGATTCACAATGTAATCATGAATGGCCATCTACTGTCAAAGGTTGAAACTTTCCCCCTGCTGAACTGATCCGGGGTCGGCCAGAGCCTGGACCTGCTGACCCACGTTAGCAAGCGGCCTAACAGTGCATCAGTAGACTGCTCGAGGGCCCTGGCACAACATCACAGGGTCGAAGATCTCATCCAAGGAATGTTCCAGCACCAAAATCCCACGTTAGTGCTGACTTGGAAGCCGAAAGGCGCAGCTATATTAATCAAGCCAAAATGTTCATCTTGAAACTAGCACGTTTAACAACAGCCACCGCTACAAAGTAAAGAAACCTGGATGTCGATTTAGATCTATCCAGTGGTAGCACCGAGAAAGAAAGACTCCCTGAGACGACATGAGGACGAACTCTTCAGGGAAACCAGACTCAAAGGGAAAACCCAGCGTCTTCTGGGTTACACCGGATGATCACGTAAGCATTCGTTACTCTTCCACAACTATAAGTGTGACAAAAGGATGTTCATCTTTAGAATTACAGCAGCAGTTTTATGGAACAAATCTACACTGTCCAAGCGAGATTATCCACTGAAGCAAACGTGAAGCTTGGGCAGAAAGTATTATTTTTTTTGCGGTATCCAAATACCACAAACTCTTATCTTTTTGAGAACCTTAGGGAAAACTGAAAACTGAGAGAGCCATAATGAAGGCAAATCAAACATGCATAGAATTCATTTAAGATCGCTCATTTTCAGTGTACAATTCATTCAAGACTAACCACTGTACTGATAATTACGAGCATGAATTAAAGGCTGATTAAAAAAAAAAAAAAAAACAACCAAGGTTACATCATATCCTTTCGTTTTTGAACTCTTACTAGTACATTTAAGACTATTCCAAGAAAAATAAAATGTCTGCGGCAGTGTGGTGTTTTTACAGCCGTTACAGGATAACTGACTCTGATTAGTTCGACAGTCGCTGGGTTCCTTCTCAGTCCGAACTCGTCAGCAACTTCTTTCCTTTATTTGATGTTTGGCTTGGATCTCTCTTCTATATGTCATGACGTACGGAGCAAAAAAACGAAACCACTCGGTACACATTACGGCGGGTAAACGTGTAAATCAGTGCTAAGCTCATGCGCCATTAAACATTCCGACGTTTCAAAGCCGTTCATCGAGAACGGCAATTAATAAAGTATGATAGTAGAATATTAATGGGGAATGAACCTCACATTTCACAGCTACACATTAGTTGTTTTGTTTTGTTTTTGTTTTAAAAAAATTGGATTCCCTGAACTATAGCCAGTTTTTTTTTTCCCCCTATATGCTAACTGGCTCCACTACAGTATTTTTTCGTGTGCTCGGTTTGATCCACTGAAATCCAAGGATTGCGGTCTGCTAGATGACAACCCTAAATATCTGCTGGTTAGCATCTTGGAAAACTGCTGTCAAGCTAGTCAATATCCATCCGGAGGCTGGAAATCAAGAGAGCATAATTGACACTTTTATACAACCCTTTCTGAATGCGAGGAAGGGCCGTCCTCTCTCCTGTCAATCACGGCGCCGTTAGACAATCGTATGTGGATATTCTTAAGCGTTTGGCGCTCTTAAACGCACACTCGGCCGTGCTACGATGTTGCAACAGCAGCAGTTTGAAAAATATGTGGAGCCGTGGCTACACAGATCTGTTGGTCGCTGCCTAGTTTCTCAAGTGAGATGTCCGTCAGTAAACGTGGCCACAAACCAAAAAAAAAACACAGTAGCCTTCACAAGAAGTGTTCATATGATGGCGATCACAAAAAAAAAAACCCCAACCCTGTTTGTTCACCACTGATGTAGAAGGAATCCTTTCGTCAGTCCGGTGATACTGACTGCTAATCATACTACGACTATCCTGAATACCCTTCTTGACCAAGTACCGAGAGTACTGACCTGGCATATGGGTGGAGCTGGAAATAGTGCAACTTACCGATTGGTCGAAAACAGTTGGAATAAAACCGTCACGAGACGTCACGCCTGTTAGACAGAATCATATTCCTACCACAATTTTCAGTGGGGTTGTCTGATAATGTTTCGTTCTCCTTTCAAATGTACTTTATCTGGTGTACACAGGATATCGGAGGCTCCATGGGTTCTGGATGGATACTGGCACTCAAAAATTGGCTTAAAAATGAGGCAATATCTCAGTCCTGCACAAATTTTTGACTGAGTGAATTACAGAAGATGTAGGCTGGGCAAAGAAGAGCTATAAAACCCTTATCTCTCTTTGGGTATGAACATATTCCAAGAAATACGTTTCCGAAAGATGGAGAACAAGCAGTCCATCTGATACAGCGCACGAACTTATTATTCGGGTATTTTATCTGTTATCGTTGCACATGTTACAGGGGATCAATGCCTGTTTGCTGCGTGCATGCTTACTGCTCTGATCTTAATCCATGGCTCTGTGGCTGAGACTGATTACACTCCTAATCCCATTCATGACTAGCCTACAACCAAAACAACTCTTGACTGCTGAACTGCAGCGACTTTTTGAAAGCCACCCACTTGTGCCTTGGTCGTCCTGTTTCTCCAAGCCCCTCTTTCAGTGCTAAAAAAAAAAAAAAAAAAAAACATGTTTTTTTTTCCCACCCACACCAATCCCCCACCCGTCTATCAGTCAGTCTAACAGCTTTGTTTCTCCCCCTTTCTCACTCTGTCTGCCCCTTGTCTCTCTTTCTCTCTCTCGCTCAGCATGGAGAGAATGGGCTCACGCTGAAAGGCCCGCTTTTTAATTGGAAACATCTGGGAAACGGGGGCGCCGCGGTAGTGGGGTGCCGGGGGTATTATGGGATTTCCATATCCTCGGTGAGGGATGAGAGTTTTAGAGACACTGTAGGCCAGGGTTCAGGGGTGAAGATGCTACACGACGACCTTGACACTGCTTCCTCTTTGGTGTGAAGGTCAGTAGCGACCTCCTGCTGAACGGGGGGAGGAAATCCGGCAGCGCTCTTCCCGCACAACATAACAAACAGCTTGTCTTCACCTCCCGTCCTGTGTGTATATGAGTGCGTCCAGAAACTGCACACAAATTTGGATTACTTAGTAATACATTCCGAAAGCCTTTGAGTGAGCATTCACGTATTAATGCAGTGAAGAATGCTATTGGCAAAGTATTTATCTCAAAATGTTGGTATCTCTTGTTGCTCCTAATTGTAACACAGACCCGTATTCTTAATTACAGTGCCCTGCCATGACCAACCTCTTCACAGTGCGTTGAGATATAGTCACACGTCCAATTCCAGGTTGATTCATAACATTTCCAGTTGACTGGAACTTCTTAATTATCGCCCTGATGGTGGAAATGGACATTTTCAACGCTTGTACTATTTACTTATAGACACTTCCCATTTCGTGAAGCTCAACAACCTTTTGCCGCACATCACAGCTGTATTCCTCGGTCTTACCCATTGTTATGAATGACTAAGGGACTTTGGCCTATGTGTTACCTCATATTTATACCCCTGTGAAACAGGACGCCATAGTTGAACAATTAGCTCTTCCTAGTCCCCCAGGTGTACTAAAAAATTTCAAATATCAATGGGAATATACTTCAAATCAATTTTTCCGATACGAATTCACGGGGGTGCCGATAATCGTCGCACACCTACATTTCACAAATATATTTTAGTTTATTATATATTATTATTTATCTTGTGTTTGCAATTCTTTGAATTCCATGAGTGCAGAGTAACAAAAGATCAAAAGGTTAAACAATGAAGACAATTTTTCACAGCCAAGTAATATTGGCACCCTTGGTAAATGGTGCCAAAATTACTTGGCTGGGAAAAAAAATTGTCTTTATTGTTTAACCTCAGTGTAGGGCCTGGTATGTGCCGAGCATATATAGTGAACGGCGACCATCTGGGCTTCGGTGTAAATAATAGAACACTGAATTTTTTGGATTTTTTTTTTTTCTATGTTCACTAGCAGGATTGTTTTACATTCAGTGCTCGGAAGGCAGTTACAGAATTATAATAACTTTATTAATAAATCAGTAAAAAAAAAAAAAAAAAGTAGGACACAGATTTACTCTGCAAGAACAATCATATCTCTGAACATCGTGTTTTGAATTCCATTCGTTTTTTGAAATTTTTGATCTGTTCAGTGGTCTGTCTCTTCCTCACTCCTCTTAATCTGATCATACACTCTTGATACTGGTGCCGAAAAAGAATAGAGATGAGCACAAAAAAAAAAAAAGTACACTTTCGAACCTGTTCCTGAAGTGGATAATTCCTGAACTGTTTCCAAGGAGACGGACATGTTATGGTACCTCATAAGAGGAGGGCAGTGTTTAAAAATACATTACTGGTAAGACTGATTTCTGCTGTGTTTACTACTGGCTTTACATTACTGTCAAGACTGGCGACGTTGTTTCCTCCTGTAGTAGTTTTTTGACATGCTGTGCGTTCTGAGATGCTTTTCTGTTCAACGCGGTCGTAAAGAGTGGCGTTTTGAGTCACTGTAGATTTCCTGCCAGCTCGATCCGGTCTGGTTACTGACCTCTGACCTTCTCTCTGCACGTGCTCACTACATAATAGTGTCCTACTTCGCCATGTGCGCAATCAAACGAATTTTGGGATTCGCTCACAGGAAAAGTGCCACTTCGTACAACTTTTAGGACACATGCTTTGATTATTAAACGAATTAGCATTAGAATCTAAAATGAAAATGTATGTATGTGTGGTTCATTATCAGCTCTTTCATCGACATAATTCATTCGCGGTTCGTACAACAAACTACAGGGTGACCCAAAAGTTGCCACGTTGTCACATGTGAAAGTCCCATCGCAACCTCGCGACTGAGAATGATTTCAATACGTTCTGCTAAAGCTTTCTGAAGAAAATATATATACGGTATTTTTTTTATTTTCAGTTGATTAAAAACGCACCCGTAAAACACGTGTTACTCAATCCCTTTTAAAATCTGTCCGTGCCCTCGCCACACACGTACACCCAGAGCCTTATTAAACTCGGTCACAGTCAGACACTGTCACGTCCCACTGGTCCCATTCATCATTCGCTTGCCATTGTCGTGTCCGTTCCCTGTCTCCGACTCCCCCCCTCTTCTCTTACATTGAGTAAACGCCTGGCTCATTCCACTCCGAGACCCCGGCCATATTCACCCGTTCCCGAAAAAGCTCCACGGTGGAGGAGCTAGGGGCCTCAGGCTGTGTCCATCCGGCCATAACCTCAGATCCTCAGCTATTGTCTGGACACCTGGAGAGCCCACACACTCTCACAGTTCTCTCTGTACTGTAGAGCTGAGAGCTTTAAGCACCTGAGCCATCGGTTTTATATTCGAATTATAATGCGGGTGCATCATTATCATCATCTTTACTTATATAAATTAGAAACGTCTGGAAGAAGTTGAGAATGCGTCGTGCATACGGTTTACACCAGAATTTCAATTCTATTCAATGGTGACCACGGTTAAAGGCGGTGGGACGGTTTGGAAAAATCACAAACTGGTCCAAGAACGTTATTATTAACCACTTTTCCTAGTATTAAGGACGAAATGTTTTAAATCAAGCAACTTTCGCTACTTCATCAATTAAATAGCAGAGCGTCGTAGATAAACATACAATGCTTTATGAACGTATAGGCTTGATACAATGCTTTATTCACGGTAGGCTGATTGGCGAGTCCAAAGTGTCCGTTGTGTATGTGATTGTGCCCTGCGATGGATTGGCACCCTGTCCAGGGTGTACCCTGCCTTGTGCCCCATGCTCCGTGGGATAGGCTCCAGGTTTCCCCATGACCCTGAAAAGGATTAAGCGGTATAGAAGATGGATGGATGGATAACTAGCTAGTCTCCTGCTTTGGTTGCCTGGAAACCTAACACGTCACGTGTTTTGACATTCAGAGCTCTCGGAAGCACTTTCTGATGAAGCATAAACCACGCCCATTAGTTAGAATCATCCTTTTATTCATTTATATGAGCAGCTAATTCATGAATTTATCACCGTTTTAAGCACTATACTGCATATTCATTTCTCGCTAAAATGATCAAGTGGAGTTTTGAGATTCTCTTCCTAATCTGAGGCAAGGTAAAACGTTTATAAGAAGTTCCCCAAGCGCCCGAGAAACTTTGTTGTTGACGTTCTAATCCCTGCCTCTGAAATGTTTTTGTGACGGTCCTAGCGGGGATGTTTTGAAGTTTTGTTTTGATAGCGCTCGGCTAATCGGCTTAGTGGAGTTACGGTATATCGTGTCAAGCGAGGATTTGAGGTCGTGGCATGCTCGCGTTCTCTTATCCGAGACAGAGAGAGCGAACGAGCGAGAGAGAGACAGAGACACACACACACACAGACGGGAACGACAGCATACCTGAGGCCTGCACACGTCACACTGCTAAGCCGAGTCGTTAAACGGTGAGGGAAGCTGGCCGAGGCTGTCTTATATTTGCACCTGCTGACAGAAGATGAAATAACGAGTGCGGATGCCTGAAACTTCGGCATGTTTGCGTCTCGTTCTGGGTACTGATAAAAGGACGGTTCACACTGTGACTCTCAGATCCAAACACATTCAACCGCCACGACGTTCGGCAGCCGCCGAAATGCAAAAAATGCTAATAATTTAAACCGTCTCACTGGGATCCTCATAGGTAGGCGGATCATACTGCATAATGTTAGTATGATCTGCTAGTGATGGAAATATCCAATCACGTAGCAGGAGCGTAATGCGTAAAAATCAGACGTCAGACTTCAGAGTTCAAATAACCACTCTTTACAACCATGGTGAGCAGAAAAGCACCCCAGAACACATCGAACCTTGATGTGGATGGGCTCCGACAGCATAAGACCACACTGGGTTCCATTCTCGTCAGGCGAGAACATGGATCTGAGGCTGCAGTGGTGTCTACAGTCTCACCGAAACCGGACGTTTGAAGATTGCATAGAGACCAGACGATGTTTTTGTTTTTGTTCCAATGACGCTTCCATATAATTGGCTGATTGGGATAACGAGTACAGATGTTTTCCATTAAGCGAGCACCTGCGAGTGGAGATAATGAGTCGATCACGATACAGATTTTCTAACAGCGTCAACAAACCGGCAGAGAGAGAGAAAAAAAACGAATGAAATATGAATTTCAAAGATTTTTATAGGAATGTTGAAAGCGTAATGTGTTTAATGCTGAAATCAAGGTAGATAGTGCAAAAGTATCAAGTAGCACTCCTGCTAACGTTTCTGTCAGGGAGTGTACAAAATAATGGCCTTGCACGCATTTGAATACCAAACGCTTTAAACATCAGCGCTTCAAAATTTGGAAAGTGCGCACACGCATACGTTCGCCGAGTGCCATTTTTTTACACACCTGTGAGCTATCTCCGAGCATGAGGCACTGTGAATATTGTACACCTTCCAAAACACACACACTAATGAGACTTGTACACCCCGGGGTGGTGGTGGTGGTGGGGGTGTGTTAGGGAAGATTGCAGTTTCTCAATATGGTGCCCTCCCTCAGAGTTTTCTGGCTCTAATGTGCTAAATCAGACCTCCCAAGAAGACTGATCCGTCCTGAAGTATCGCTCAGACCCCGGACCAGTGAGTGCGAAGTGTGAAGCTTCCCTGTAGGTCACCTGCCCCATAAAACGTCCGCCGATCCTGAATCCTGATAGCTTTGATCGTATGTCGATGCAGGAGAATGCGGGTTAATCTGTACATTCGGCTATTACGGAAGACTTGTTTTTTTTTTTTTTTTAGACCTTATGTCTGTGAGCTGCTCGAGAGAAAGCTGAGAATGTGTGTGTGTGTGTGTGTGTGTGTGTGCAAAGTGCGTAACAGTTCCTGACAGAGAGGGATTTACCTGGCATGCACTGAACACCTGGGATCAAAGGGGGCAGAGAGCCAACCAGTAAAACACACACACACACACACACACACACACACACACACACGCCGTCACAGCACTGCCTTTTATTCTCTATCCCTCTTTATACCATAATCAAAAACATCATGAAAACAACATAAACGTACCCAAGGCTTACATTTAAAATGGCCAACACATTTCAAAAGAGCATGTATATATATATATATATATATATATATATATATATATATATATATATATATATATATATAAAATAATGCGATAAAACGTACGATCAATTACGATCCGTAATCGAATGCGGTCGATAAATCCTCGATTTGTGATGCCAATCGTTGCCTTTTAAACCCGCGCGCTAATTCGAAATCGTCCGATCCTTAACCCCTAGCTAAACGTATAGTTCGTCCTTTCAGAGATGGGACGGCTTTTTCAAAGAGGGGAATCTCTCCGTCCCGCCTGGATTTCAGACGGCGCGGTACTCGAAGGTATTTGAAGGCGCTTGGAATTTTTTCGACATTTCCGGCAGGCCTTCGATTCACGTACGTCGAACGTGAGCACGGCTAAAAGGTCTCGCTTACCAACCGACATCACGTGCCAAAGACAATTTCGTGCGATTTCGCCAATTCAAGTCGTTTTCCGCAAAAAAAAAAAAAAAAAAAACGCCGTAAATTTAGACATCACAAAAAAAAACAAAAACCCAAACAAACCTGTACGGACTGATCTGGGGTTCAGTGTAGTATCTTGGCGCATGCATGCCACTAAACCTCAGTGAAAGCATAAGCAACCAGAAGCAGGAGCATCTTCTGGAACTACTTTCAATCCAACGTTGAATCACATTGGAACAAAACGACATAAATAATCATTCCGTGAGACGTTCGATCGTGTCTGTCTCGCCAGGACTTTTTCTGCTCTTTCCCCAGCGTTTAAATGACACGTATGTTACAGGTGCAACACACAAGGGACTAGCGGAAGCGTCCCTGAAAACGAACAGCACACGGTGCTTAGGTTTCGGTTTTAAAAGCGCCAGACTACTGCTTTAAAGAGGCTTCCATCATCCAGCGTCTTTGTCTGATCCTGGATTCTGGCACGAATCCTCATGTGGACATGTGGGCTTCCTGAGTCTGACAGTCATTCAGCAGCACATGCTGCGTTTATTCCCCTCCCAAACACGCACCCCCAGCACGGAGGGTCAACATCAAACATGTAAATCCCGCGCTGTGCCCAGTAGCAGACCTGGAGGATGAGAGAATACTTCACAGCACTCACACACAATAACACACTCGAGCATTCATCCAGGACAAAAGCGGTATATAATAAGCGCACGGTTTACAGAGCGTTACAAAGCCGGGGATGCGTCGATACATTTCTGTTTAAGACTGAGCACATGTTTGAACGTAGTGGCCATGAAAAAGCACACATGTACATGTTCACATACAGTACTTAACCTTGTTCTTTACAACTTCAGCTAGTGTATAGTAAGCTGTAATTGTTCTATGTAAGCACATTAGTTGTGAATACTGTAGTATTGTCTGTAGACGTGTTGTTTTTTTCCTCGCCTAGCCGGTGTTTGCTGCTGTGTGTGGGTTAAATGCTTACGGTGACTTGTATTGTAGGAAGAGACTGAAGTCCATATTGTTGATTTATTATTTTTTTTATTTGATTCTGACTTTGATGACCATCGTTAATTGTGAATTACGTCTAGATAGCTGTTGTTCTGTGTCGTCTGTTCACGAGCGCAACGGCGTGAACTAGGCTTACGTCGCTTCAGTATCGTGTGGGATCAGACGTTGGTGTCGAAGCCTTTTTTATGAGTGAACACGATGTTAATATTTCAAATTTTTGTTTCTTCAATTGAACACTAGAGCGACATGGCTAATTAGCAACAACTAATGGACACTTGTAACTAACAGTTTAACAGCTAACTGGGAAAGTGATTAGGGTTGATGGGGCCAAATACAGGACAATTCGGGTGGGGGGGGTACCGACAAAGCTACACTGTGTTGGTACAAAACCAAGAACCTGAACGTGTCAGAATGGCCCAGTCAAAACCCAGGCCTCAATCCGAACGAGAATCTGTGGACTACACCATCCTCCATCCAGTCTCCATCCAATCTCGAGCAATTTTGCCAAGAAGATTGGGAAAATCTATGAGGATCCAGATGTGAAGATTGGGAAAAGCTACGAGGATCCAGCTGTGCAAAGCTGACAGTGACATATCCAAGAAGACTTGCAGCTGTAATTGCAGCCAAAGGTGGCTCTACGAAGTACTGACCTGGGGCGTGAATACTTATATAACCAACAAAGGTCTTTGTCATGATACATATGGTAAAATCTCAGTTAACTCCATTTTAGTTCCAGGCTGTAACACTACAAAATGTGGAGTTCAAGGGGGGGGCACTGTAGCTCTAATTTTATTTGAAACAGGTTGTTTTTTTTCTCTGCTATTTGAATGCAGAATATATGCTGTAGAGTAATTGAAGCAAGGAGGTTGAGGTTAAACGCTAACCTGGTGGCTATAAACATCCCATACATATTAGCTACATTAGCCTGGTAGCTAAGTCTTGACTTATTGCACTAGATTTGAGGTGCGAGTTCTCCTTTAAGATCATTCGGTTCTTCAGGTAAATCAGAACCACTTTGTAAACTCGCCTCATTACATGCCAGGCTTTGCTTGTTTTGCTAATTTGCTTTTTTGTCATGCCCAGCCCCGTCAAATAGCGCCAAGTCTGGTATTTCCTTCATTATGCTCTAACCCCTCTCCATTAATATTTCAGCGCTTTTCCTTGCTAGCCGCTTCTCCTTTGAGGAACCAGCAAATGTTTTATTTATTTACAGAATGCGCTACGATGAAAACGTGCCCAATCTTGTCCATATGGAACAGCGGACTACGCTCACAGAAGGTGCCTTTAATCTATAATTCAGTATGTAACCGTAGATGTTGGGGAATCTGTAGAATGCACGCTGTGTGCGTTGAGTTTATCGGTATGTATCATGAAGTACCATCTGGCTCCACTGGGACATCAGCAGAACTTCACCACTATAGGCCAAACAGGAGCTGGAGCCCGAGAGGCTAATCAGCCCCAAATTAGCATTACAAAGTGAGGCAATCAAGAATGCCCATGAGTAAATGAAATAATAACAGGTCCATAACAGCCTTCTGATTAGCCAAGGCGGGAAAAGCTATTTGCCTAATGGGGCAATGGGGGTGAAATACCACAAGTGAGAGTTTCAGCTTGTTACATTTGCATCCTCTTAGAAAATGTGAAGTGGTCTGGCTGTTTTATAAAAAAAAAAAAAAAAATTATGTATATATACTACGCAAGAAGAGGCAGGTCGAATGAATGATCTAGAAACACTGATAGACATTATTCGTGAGCACATTTATACAGCGCATTCTGTACATGAATTATGGGAGTGTCTTAAAGTGCTTTCATTCTCAAATCTGATTGGTCAGAAGGTGCTGATCAATTTCTATGGATATTTCGAAATTGTTACGGTATTCCAGGAATAAAAGTCTCCAGGATGTGCTCTTTGAAGGAAATAATCAACTTCACGCTGGAAACAGGCCCTCGGTTTCACTTTGTTGTTGATTATTTTCCTAAAACTGTACGCTCAGTCAGTTCTTTACATAATGAAGTAAAGAGCCGAATCAGCAAAAAAAAAAAAGAAAAAACACCTGTCGCTGAACCAGTCCGTCCAGCTGTCGCTGAACGTTTTTAAATGTCTCAGTCTGTCTGAGTTTCAGCACCGCACTCTTCTCAAAAAGGCATCCCTGACCCGAGGGTCAGCCAGAGTTACACAAAAGCGGCACTTCACCTGAGGGCGTGTTATCTCGCTTTCAGCATCACACCGAGACGGATAAGCCGAGCTATGACATTAAGCAGAAAAGGTCAGCTTTCAACCCAGATCTAACATGAAACCTAGATGAGCCCTTCTCTGCTTTTCTGTTATTACAGGTCTAGGAATAACGTCTCGTGTGTATAGCGACGTCAGCTCTCGTGATAGCCTAGCTTAAACAAAAGAGCCTCTTGTTTGAAGGGAGTGTGGCTAGAGGATGATGGATTAGCTGGAGGGAGGGAGGAAGAGGGTGTGAGGAACGTTCCACTGGCAGCGGCAGCGGCTCAGAAAATAATGGAGTTCTCCCTGTTCTCGCGGCGAGTTACAAAGTGTTCGGCTTACGCTTTACTCTATATTTCATCGAGTTTCGTCTCTCTGATCTTTCACGTTGGAGCCGAATTAAGGAAGCGCGCGACGGATAATGAAAAGAAAATTCATAGCACTCGGGGCCTGGTGGGGTTTCTTTTTCTTTACAGCGTGCAATATCCTAGCCAATCACCACGCTCAGTTTCAATTCCAAGTCTGGCAAATCACCCTCAGTGGATGTCCCAGAAGATCCCATGATGCCAAGCGTGTGTAGAGGACTCTGCTCAACTCCTTGGCACACCAGTCTGACAGGCTGTAATGAGCGAGCAACAAAGGCATGATTCCATGTCCTATCACGCCTTTTATCACATTCATCAGAGGGGTGTGGGAGTCATGAGGGTGGAGACGCTGCTGCTCCAGCAGGATGTTGCCCTCCTGCAGAGTTGGCCTGAATACCCTCAAAGAGCATAGCCAAAGAGCAAAGTGAGCACAGGTGCATGCGGTCACTAATGAGGATAGTAGTACTATGTGCTCCGTTCCTCCCTTTCGCTAACCTCTGACTTGGCTAATGAGATGATCTCCAGCGCTTTCAGCTCTAATCTTTTATTTCCATTAGACTTTAATGGGATGAGGTTAGCCTGGGTAGTAGTGCGAGTGACTCTAGAGTGTTTGCCGTTTCATGTCAAGTGGTTTTGATCATGTTGGAGCACAAGGCGAGTAAACCGCTGCTCAGGGGGAGACGTAGTGGCTTCTACCGACTCCGAGAGTAGAAGTTTGGACACTGAGGAAAGACGTTAGCTCTTGCTTCATAGTGCTGCTATATAAGAAACTGGACCAAGTTGGAATCTAACTGTTGATCTTTGGTCACCCCATCCTTGGTTAGTCTAAAAACCACATGGTTCTTGGGGGGTTTCTGTTCAAATGAACTCCATATGCTACAAAATGCTATTCTTCCCAAGCACCGAGTTCTCCTGACGTGAACTTTTGTTCACCTTAAGCTCCCTATACGTCCGAGTGATCCGAGCTGCGTTCCTCATTACAACACACTTTTACAATGGACGACGGACCTTGTGATTATCCATCAAGTCCTGTTTACTTTCTTGGGCAATGGGATAACCCTTGGACGGCAATGGTACTCGACTTGTTAGACACCAAGCAGAAGCTAAGAAAATGACAGAAGCTACTTTTCTGGTCTGATCTGATCGTACACTTCCCAGTGGAAGCAACAGATCTCTCATGGATCACCATGTGCTGAAGACGATAGAGCTTGGCAAGTCAGGAACCAAAGGTCGAGTCTTATCTGCCTCTCAGATTGCCGCATAAAGGACAGACGCAGATGGAGAAGCTGACTTACCCGCCCCCCCGCATTCACACCTGTTCCTAGAGAAATTTCTCTAATGATTTGTGAGGTTAGCCTGGGCTGCTGAGAAAGCAACAGGTCATGGGAAGCCCTTGTTTATTGGGGGGGACCTCACACGCTGTGAGTGACAAGCGCAAGCCTCGCCCCTTGCCTGGTATTTTGATCTCGCTCAAACCAAAATCTGAGGTTTCCTTTCCTTTCTATGACCTCTGTCACAGCACTGGTATGAGAGAAACCGAATGAGGACTGAACGAGGTGCATGCTGGGAAAGCTCCAGCAGGCGTTTAAAGCTACGTAAACTGCAAGGCAGCATGGTTTGTTTGATTTCGGTTTCTGGATGTACCCAGAATGGTTATTCTGGCCATACTTCCTCCTTAATTTGATGTTTTCACCATGTGTACATTACTTAAAAGGTGCTAGGTGTATGAAAAATGCTTGATGTAAAACTCTGAGACAATAAGTTTTCATTACGGAGAATAAATCTGGAATAAAAACAGAGAGAGAACAGCAAAGGAGAAATGACGGCAAGACTTAATGTACATTTCTTTTTTTAATCGCGTTAACACGTGTAGTGTCTCTCTTTGCGTCGACTGACGAGACTGAAATCGATTTTCCCCTCAATAACTACAATTTACCGTCATTCTGGACGATCTGATCTACACGCTCTGACGCACAAGTGATCTTTTAGCGGCGTCTAATAATGCGGCGAGCGAGGAGAGGCCCTTAATCTTTAAGTATCTCTTTGAAACATGGAGTTCAAAGATAAAGACCAAGGATCTCCTTGATCTTTCAGCCAAGGCAACCCTAAAGGAAAACATTTCATTAGTCTTCATCGAGGACTGACAGCAAATCCCTTTGGGTAAGTCTGAAAGCCATACAATAGAATTTGTACACTATCGGTATCAGCTGTTATTATCGACGTGTGGGACGCCAATGGTTTACATTCCACCACGTTTCGTTCCTCTTGGTTAATCATCTCGTTGACATCTGGCCTAGGTTCCAGATTTTTGATTAAGCTCTAATTAAGATCCAGTTCATGTCGTTTAGATCGCATAATTACCATCCCTGCTTTGGATTCCAGTGAATTTTACTGTCAAGTGATGTCTGTTTTACAGAGACGCCAGTAGGAAGACACCATGGACAGATCTGATCATCAGTCTTTCTTGGCTGGTAGGTCAAATCTAGTAGGCGCTTGAAACAGTCTCCCTGTGAAGTCTTGCCAGTTTGTTTATCCTCCATCAATCCCACCATGCACTGCTCCCACCACCCCGCTGTGGGAATTCTGGCCCCAATCCAGAATTCTGTTTGTTTGGGGATCCACTGAAAACTTTTTTTTTTGTTTGTTTCCTCTCCTCGGGCAAAACTTCAGCAATCTGAATGTCATTAGATACTCCTACTTCTGGTTCAATGAGGTTTGATTTATTGTCAACACCATTAATGTCAATGCTGCATTAAAAAGAGGGAGATACGTGCTCTTTGATCAAGCCTGCAATTAAAGCGAATTTCCGCTTCCTCTTGACATGTGTTGCCTCTGGATATTTGAAAAAAACTTACAGTGGATCTACTTAATGATTCATTGCTAAGGAAGTAAATAATAGTAAAAAAAAAATTTTTAAATGTAAAAAAAAAAAATAGAAGAAGAATGAAACAAGGCTATTAAAATTGACATGAACTGAAAGAACAGTTCCTACTGGGAACCAATTCTCAAATCTCTATCCAGATCTTTTTGGAAAATCGGCCCACAAACTTTCCCAAACCCCTTTGCTCTAAAGTGGACAAAATCCTATTTCGCAATGTCGTGACAAAATATTTTTAAAAGTTAAAATTTTGTAAAGAATTTTGTTTTAAACTACATTTTAGCATTTTCTCCTCAAGAGTGTTTTTTTTTTTTTTTTTTTTTTTTTTTTAGATAGTTAAGTATTCTTACCTATCTAATAGGGTTCTACATGGAACCCTCTCTAATTTGGACAGAACTCCTAATCAGACCCTTCAGGTCCAGCTAAACTCTTTTATTCGAGGAAATCACAGCAACGGGACTTGATAAAGTCTTGATGAAGCCACTTACATCAATGGTGACCACATCACAAGTCCAGTCATCTTGACTCATTAGTAGACATCTTACGGCAGTGATCGGACTTCACCGTAAGACCCCGTGCTTGCTTTTCTTCCTAATTAACCACCTGATATCTTTAATGTACGCGGTTTGTTGCATTATCTCCTGTCGAAATCACAGTTCCCGCCGTCAGCTGCATGAGCAGATGCTGGTCAGTTGGGGGTGGAGCTGACACGCTGTGCTGTAGCTGAGTCAACCGCCCACTGGGCCTGTTGACTTTTTTTTTTTAAAAACAGGAAGCAGCTACGGCAGGTTCCAGAATCGGTTTTATTTCATCATTCATCAAAAATGAACATGATTGTGGCAAACTACAATAATAGTTCATTCCTTCACTCAATATCCAATGTTAACAGATGGCAACAAGTTACAGTACATGTTTACAAAAAAAAAAAAAGAAAGAAGGATTTTTCAGATTGTCCCTCTGGGGAAACCCGTAAAGGTTCACTCAAAGGGTCGCCTTTCCAGAAAGGACTCAAAAGTAGGAATCTTTTGAAAGTTAAGAACCCTGAGGAAATCTGCGTATGTGTTAGCATTGGAATAAAGTATATTTTACAAAACAACACAGTTCCTGATGGAAGAGTTTTTGAGTTTTGGACTTGGACAATATTGGCATCGTCATGTGACCGACGGCATTTTTGATTCTATGGGACAGTGCAATGTCCACTGCTTCCGTACTGCAGAATCTCGGAGGAAGCAGTAGGTCACCTGAGTATTTCTCGCCTACTGTTTGATGAATACTGAGAATTAGGACATACTACTCCTTTGGCGTACTGCTTTTCGCCTACTGAATAGTAGGGTAGTAGGGATATTCGGACGCAGCCTGAGAGTCCTTAAATACTGCTGAGTGTGAGTGAGTCCAGGCGTCTGTGATTGGCAATCAGGTGCGTCGCAACATGCGTGATGGGATTCGGAGTCCTTGGTGGCCATGTTTGTAGCCCGCGTGGTGTCATGGGTAGTTTAATTGGACCGCAATTCCAGCGTCGATATGACAAATCAGGGATTCGTCCCGGTTTTACAGCATGTATACTTTATATGCCAGTTTCAATTCAGTGAAAAATTCATTGTTTTTGATACAATGATGGATAAAAACAGATCCCGGTGGTGCGTTTTAACTTTTGAACTTCCAGAAAACAACCTACTGAACTGTTGGAATCTAAAGTAAAGTAAACTATGAAAAAAGGGTTCCCTCGAGAACTTTGGATGCTTAATGATTCTAGCTTTCCAAATGGGTTCTTTGAGGAACCTTTTGTGGAGAAGAAACTCTTTAGTAGCACTACACTTTCGGGTGCTAGATGGCACGTTAAGGTACATGCTAAATGGACTTTGTAGGCTGAACAGAAGACAACATATACTAGCACGCTAGCACCTCGGCTAAATGGACGGAATGGGGTGTGTACTTGCAGGTGACCCCCCCGAAGGAAGAGGAATTAGTGGTATCTAACTGTGGCAGTTCTGGAAACATACATAATTCACAGCTCATAATCTGGTCTGTCATGGAGAGTGATCAATAATGTCAATAATGTGGCATAATCCGATATTAGCTGGAGTTTTCACAGCTTGTTAGAGTTATTTATTTATAAAGGTTTTCAGGCACTCCATCTGCATTATCAGGTTAAACCTTTTTTATGAGAATGCCATGGCTCTCAGGCAAGACTAAGATTGCGATAGCCTTATATCAGACTAAAGGATTTACCTCACAAGTTTGGTGAATACAGGTTAGTCAGAGGGAATGATTCGATCCGAAAAAGGTCACGTAGGACGCAATCTAATTCATTTGGGGGGAAAAACCCAGGATTCAATCTGCACCCTTTTTAATAAAACAATGACTAGACAACATTCGGTCTAGAAAAGATGATTCGGACAACGATCGCCTTCTATCTCCAAGCCTCAAATGCAGCTTTGATGAATGATTGAGCAGGACGTGCATGACTTAATGCTAAATCTCAAGAAACGCAGCTGGGAGGACTTTATCACAGTACGCCGTCTGTAAGTCCGTGCCATCTGTGTTGACATTTTTATCATGAATGGGTCGGTTTATGCGCTCTGCGGGACGCGTAAAGTTGCTCTGGGAAACCATCAAAGGAGCCGCGAAAGAAGAAATATAGACGCAGTCAGCTCCCGTAACTGACTTAGAGGAAGTATGGCTCACGTGTTAAAGTCACGGATATATATCCAGGAAAGAAAGAAAAAATCAACAACATCTCGATGAGAACTTCTTACGAATGAGCAATGACCAATGATTAGCATTTAAATATCTGAAGTGAATTCAAGCATGTGAAATCTAGTAACGGCTGTAGAACTCAGACTTTCTGTCGCTCCAGTCTTTATTTTAATGAACATTTGCATATAAATGAAGTTTATGGCCATGCTTAATGGGAAGATCCAGCCTGACATCCACAGAGGTTATGACCCTCTTAGATTGTGTTGTGAAAAATGATGGGCCTTCATAGACCGAGGAAGAATAGGAGATGCAAATGGGCCGATTCACACGGAAATGACCATGAGGCTGTATCTGTCCTCATAACAAAACAAAACAAAACAAAAAAAGGTAGCCATAATGGATACTGGTGTCTGGACGCCTGCTAAAGAAGATTTGTGTTTAGCATTGTTGGTTGAAGTCGAACACTAGGCGATTAAAAGAGAATGCACTCTACTCGGGCTTTCAGTGTGCATGCTGCACGATCGCTCATAGACGAGGCTACACATTACGCAATCTTTCACCTGTTCAGATCCCCATAAAGTCAGCCTGAGCTCCACGTCAAGAAAATTAGATGCCCGCTCGGAAAAAATGAATGTGGGAGCTGTCCATCAGGCGACTTTGCTGCTATTTTGTATGAAAACAACAAGCTGGAGGAAATATTGTCTGTTCTGCAAAGAGAACTGGAGGTATAGTGTAAAAAAAAGTAGGCTAGTTACTTTTATACCATGCCCTGGCAAGGTAGAAAGGGGGGGGGGGGGGGGGGATTAATGATCCCGGTAATTTCTTAAATATTATTGTGCTTACATTTTGCTGTCATCCTCACACACCCTTTCCTCCCTAAAACCAAATAAAACTACATAACAATAACACTTTGAGAGTCGGATTCATCCAGTCCCAGACCTAACACCCATGAACCCATGTTTGTCTGAGACAAGCAACATTCCATCCTCTTATGGCAACTTTCAAGCACCATGCTGTAAATTTCGGCCGCCGGGGACAGCTGGAAGCCCTGTGAGGGTGTCTCGGTAAGTTAACACCTTCGGGGCCAGGGGTTAACCGCTGAAGATAAAAGGTATAAATAAAACAACCACCGAGAAAGTCTCAGTCCAGTAAAACAAGAGGGTCTGTGTATCTGTGTAATTTGCGAGCCACAGGATATGCTAAAACGGTTCTTTTATTCACCCTAAAGTGAGATTGAACTAACTTTCTGGCCCATTAAAATCTCTCTTCAGCCTAAAGCCTGGAATTTTCACACGCTGTGAAGAGCTCTTAACTTCCCAGTGATTGACTGTTCTCAGACGTGCGCCCTTTCACTCAGAACGCTAACAGAGGTCCGAACAGTTTTCAAAAATAGCTTTCGAATAAATAAAAACTACACGGCTACAATTTTTTATTTTAATCACTGAAACCAAGCCAGATTTGCCTCTAAGCTGTGTTCCGCAGAACGGCTTCGAAAAGAGCTGCGCTCTATAGAATCAAATATAAATCCCGCCCACTTTGAGCCAGACAATGAGAGCCGTGGTCGTTAGATTTTACTTGGTTTTTACAGTGCGGAAAATGTAAGGGTAAAGAAAGCACACCATATAAAAGAAGAATTGCAGATTTATGTGTTTTTAAGAGCACAATGAACTGTTAACTTTCAAACAAAGACTTAATGGATGGAACGCTTTCCATTTCATAAATATAATAAAATACACAAAATGTGTAGTGTTTCCAAAGTGGGTGAGGACTGTAACATTTTAAATAGCACCAAACTACTCCTTCTAGAAAAGACAGCTGAAGTAATTCCATCACTTCTCCAGCCCTAGAAATGAAAATACCACAACGCTCTCCTTCATGGGCAGGTGCGATATCTACTTGTCAGTCATTCCCTTTATTAAAACAAATAGAGCTGCATTTAACGCTCATTTCAACAGCCTTGTGATTTACAAGAAGATTTGTTCCAAACAACGTTGCTTTTGTAAGACGTCCCTAGAGGACTGGCTCTCTGTGGATTCTCTCTGAATCAGAAACAGCAATCGAGGGTTAACGATCACGCCTAAAGGCACTTTGCTACGGTGCTACAGCATCATTATTCAGGACCACCAACTCACATTAGCGTTCGTTTCGTTTCGATGCCCCGCAGATCTACCGACCCGGCAGCATCCAACAGCGTGGGTTAAACATCACATAAGCCATTACATATTAAATAAAACAGACCGATAAAAAGACTAGAAACCCAATCGCATTGTTTTTGTTAGAGGTATGATTTTCAGTACGACGCAATGGAAAATGTCCTGATTATAATGTATTTGGTTACTTGGCTTAGAAGGCAGTGATAGGACACAGAGTCGATGAATATTTTACGGTCCAAATAGAAATCATACGAAGACACTCTATTGAGAAATGTTGAGAAGTGACCAGTCGCACCGATGGTGAAGGTCTTGATGTTGCCAATGGTGTGAACAAAACTTGTAGCAGCTGTTTTGTGGTTTGGCCCATTTTGGTCTCGGGTTTTATCACGGGGGCAGTCGTGGCTTGGCGGTTAAGGCTCTGGGTTACTGATCGGCAGGTCAGGGGTCAAGCTGCTACTGTTGGGCCCTTGAGCAAGGCCCATAACCCTCTCCCCAGCTTTGTAATATGCTGGGGTATGCGAAGAAAATAATTTCACTGTGCTGTCATGTATACGTGATCAATAAAGACTCATTATTATGCAAATTTGTTCAGCACTATTCAGACAAGATGCGTTTTCTGGAGAACGTCTCTAGTAACTAGGATATGATGAGCTGACTGTCTTCACATGGTCACCGCACCATAAAGTCCCATGTGTACTAAATACTTACGTACTATAAAAGGATGCTTTTCTCCTTTACTATAAGCTTTTGTTATAGGGCTTGTAGCTGTGCAAGATGGACTTGATCAATAAAAGGGAACATGACATAACATGTGTGTAGGCTGTAACTGAACCAGGAGCATAACAGCTTACCTAAAACCCCCAACAAGGTCTTTTAAACATTGGCAGTGTTTTATTTGTCCTGAGTTTCAACCAGTAAATTGTACGGTTTGGTTTCGGTGGGAGATGAAAGAAAAGAGCTAGTGCATATTGTTATATCTGCTTTTCATTTTGTGGTACGCAAACAATTGCATAATCTTTCAGACATGGGAACGCACTGTCCGTAAAAATGACTAAAATACGACTGGATTGTCACGCACGGCAGTCTCTATAATACAGGACGCTGTGAAAAACCAAAAACAAGCAGTGAGCGGCAAGTCTGCAGCAAGGCAGAAACGCCTTGTTGATAAGAGAGGCCAGAGGCGATTGGTTCGAGCTCACAGGAAATACAACGGTAATTCAATTAACCACTCTGTACAACCGTGGTGAGCAGAAAAGTATCTCAGAACATGTCGAACCTTGAGGTGGATGGGCTACAACAGCAGAAGACCATAACTGGGTTGCACTCCTATCAGCCAAGAACAGGAATCTGAGGCTACAGCAAGCACAAGTTGTGACTCAAACTAAAATTGGACAGCTGACGATTGGAAAGTTTTTTCCATAATTATTGAATGCTTTGTAACACACAAGTATATGTTTATATCTGCACTAGCCACCAGGCAGCACAGTTTGGGCTTGTTGTTTTTTTTTTTCTATTCGTGGCTTGGCTACTGATTGTACACACCCAAGACTGTAAGAAAAGCTGGGTTTTTCCTCTGGCTGTACGTGTCCCTACACAAAGGTTTAGACTGGCTAGTTTGGGTATCCCTACAGACATTACACATTAGTAGTATCTAGGTAGGTTGATACCATTTTTAAATGATACTGCTACTCCTTGGCACCTATCTTCTGTACTACCTGTCATATCAGACACGTCCACATTTCTATTGTCCTGTTTTAGTAGTTACCGTACTGTCCTGTGTTTTTAGCACACGTCCGCACGTGCACTTCGTGTAGAATGTTCGTAGATCTTATTTAGTTCGGTGTCGTCTCATGTGGTTAGTGTGCTGTTTTATGGTCCTAGAGGAACATTTCACTGTGTACTGTACCAACTGTATATGGTTGAAATGACAATAAAAAAAAAAAATGATGATAGCAGAAAAAGTCCTAGCAAAACAAATATGCTTTATTTTTTTTTTGTTGTTGACTTGGAAAGCTGTGCTAAACAAACCATCGTTCCAGACGTAATTATTCAGTTGTCAGTGGTTGAGCTAAAGAACAAAGGGAGCGAATTCCTGCAACAGCAGTCGGTGGTCTGTGAGGATAACACACATGAATATGCATGGGCATATGTAACCTCATCTTTACGTTCTGGATGCGCCATTACAAGCTCATTGTGCTTGATTATGAGATCTACAGGGAGCCTGTGAGGGAGTGGAGAGACGGATGGTGGTGGCAGGATGTTGGCACCGTGCCGAAGTGCCGATGAGGGCTGCTAGAGGTTTGTTGTGGGTTCTCTTACAAGGAAAACTAAAACGCCCACCATGAAAACACCAAATGCTAATGTTACTTATAACGAATAAAATCTCGGTTTTAGCTGTGAATATCCAAAACGCTTTAAATGTACGTTACGCTCCAAGAAAAAAAGGTTCTCGCAAAGGTTCTTTGCTTCAAAACTCTCTCTGAAAGGGGAACTCTCAGTTACAGGCTTCAACATAGAACCTTCCCAGCTAATAGTTTTAAGTTAACTGAACATTTCGGGAACGTCACGTTGCTATCTCTCAAGTTCATTCATTGAAAACATCAGCCAAAGTCTTCTTGATCAAGGTGCTTCATCACCAGAGACATTTCTAGGAGAGGATAAAGACTGCATAAAGTTGTCACACGCAGGGATTCAAGTACTTGCTTATTTTCCATTGCCCAGTGGGCTAGCTAATCACTTTATAATTTGTCTATCCGGGTAGGTCCTCAATCGACTGAAACCGAACATTCAAATTCATCTCACGAGATCAGCATGACCAGTACGTTACTTCAGACAAACGTGTCCAGCTACAAATGTTTATACCTTGTATTCAATGGAAGCTAATCACATTTAAATGTTTAGATGATTGATTGCCATGATGATGGCAGTGGAATCTGGTCCAACATCAGATTAGGACTTTCCCTGTTGGTAGGAAACCATGCCATGTTTTTTTTCCTTTTTTCTTTTAGGATGAGCGGCAACATGCATACTAAGTAGCCACACACTTTGAACTTGTGAAGGCTTGCTCTGGCTTTCAGGCCGCACTCTTCTAAAGGCCAACCTCAAACATGATAAGCACCAAAGAGAGAAGGGCAGCCTGTTTATGTGGTTGGGGATGACATTTAGTAATTTGACATTTTAGAGAAAGCAAATGCTGTGTTTATTTGAGAGGCCGGTTTTGCAGAGAGGCAACAAGTGCCTGTCCAATATTAACTCGACTGTATAAACTCTCTCTCAAGTCTCTGGAGTAAAAGAATCAAAAGTGTTGGAGAACATGGATTGTGCGTTTTTAAAGATTTAGAAAGATCGATTTAGAGGCAGGGTTGGACAAATCGGTAGACCGGGTGCCCTGGAGAAGCAAATTTCATGTCCAAGGGATTCGTTTTTTATTTGTAGTTGCCTGTGGGACAAGTAGGTTCAACAAGACAAAAAAAAAAAAACCTACTTCATATTGACGTTCACAAAACCAATGTTTTCATTTGGTGTGCACGTTCAAACGTAACGCACTTACACTCGAGCTTTTACTTGGCCTGAGAGTTAGATAATAGATTTATGATTTGTCCACCATTGAGAGGCATATTTACGTTCTGTTTTTGGAACACGTCTTCACAGGGGAAGAAATCATAGCTGCGGTAAGTAAGTCGAGACAGGGTGAAAGGAGCAGGTCACAGGATTAGACCATCTGAGAGGACAAAGGGAGAGGGACCATATGAGAGGTCATGTTCTGCACTATTGTTGCCTGAGGTGACTAGAGAGGGACCTAAAAGTCACATGTTGACAGATTCTTTGTTGCAAAAGACCACTTAAAATGGAGACAGGGTTCCTTGAGTATGTCATGCATTGTGCATTGAATTTCAAAAACCACTGAAATCCATCCCATGCGTTTCAAAGGCATAATGAGACGTGTGCGCGGTCGCATGTGTGCACGTCGACACACTTCAGAGGGCTCTGTGGTTAGTGTAACTGGAATAGTCGCTCAAATCTTAAAGATTAGCATAAAAGTTGTATGAATTATTGAGCATCGGTGACTATACTCTGGTTACAATAAAGAGAAGTAGAAATATATCATATATATATATATATATTTTTTTTACATTTTTATTTACACAAAGGGCTCAAAGCTTCGTGCCCCCTCAGAGTGGCAGGACGAGCTCCCTGCCATGTGCTGAGTGGAAATCTGTGGGGTGGTGGGGGTGCTGGTGGTGGGGGGGGGTGTTCGGGCACAAGCGAGTGAGTGAGAACTGTGAAACTCTGGAGGATGGGGACTCGGGTGATGAAAACGTAGGCGTGTATGATTTCTGTAACCTGAGGGATGTTCTCCTACACCCACTCGCACAGAATCAAAACCACCTACATGTGACTGGAGCAGCTCAGACACCAGGTGTGTGCAGCTGTTAAGAAGGAAGAAAGAAAGTACGGGCAACAGCAAAGATGGTATTGAAGATTTATAGGGGGATGGGGGTACTGGAGTAGACTACACTGGGGGTGATTTAAAAAAAAAAAAAAAATCCCCAGACAACTCTGGGATTTCTGCCAGATCCCAGATCAGCCTCCTGCCAGAGACAGACATGACAACATGGTCCAGATGGAGCCTTCAAAAACTGATTGGCCATTTAATACTGCATATTAAAAAAAAAAAAATAAATAAAAAAAAAAAAAAGAGCTAAGCTGATTAGAACCGTGGCAAATAATAACGAGATATAGCTAAAAGCATCACTAGGGACATAACCTGCTAATTAAAGCCTTTTATCGCTATGTTTGGCTTTTCCTTTTCATTCAAATTCGCCGCCTAACATCTTTGTATGGCGGAAATAAAGTCGTCCATTCTGCACCTTGAATAGCAATATAACTACTCAACTATGAATTCTAATTTCCAATATTGGATTAGTCCGAGACGTCCAGCGAGGAAATAATAAACACAGGATGTTCCGGTGTTATAAATCCAATTTCATTTCCCTTTCACACCTTTCAGAGGTTCAAAGGGGAGGCTATGAGAGAATGTAGCTCATGTTTTCTCTGTTCTGTTTCAATTATACAGTGAAAGAGCGAACTGGCGTGCGTCCACGGCGAATTCTTCACCCCCTTGTGCTCTAATGCCCAATTACCGCGGTTAGTCTCCACGGCTGACTTTAATAAACAAGCAATCGCTGAACCTTGATCCAACATTTGGCTGAAACCTCTCTGTTGTCCTCTTTAACCCGAAATGAGCTGGAACTGTGGTTCCGTCAACTGTTGTGGTGAGTTTTTGCTCAACAATGGTCATATCCAAAGACTTTTCAAAGAGACGCAACCCACGCTGCATATCCGTAGCCAACGTTAATTCCAACACGCATCCCAGTCCATAATTTGAATCAGAAAATTACCCTGTCTACCAAATCCACAGCCAAAGGAAACGCATCCAAGTTTTTCTACTAAGCTAAGCTAGATCCTGTCCCGACAAGGATTGACTCACATCGTACTTTCCTGTCTTCCTGAGAAAATGCTAACTGATTGTTGTGCCTCTGGAATGATCTCAACAGCGAGGAACTTTTTTCCTTAGTGTTCGATTAAGCAGGCCTGATAAGACCGAGCTTGTGCAGATAAAGATCTCAACCCTCTTCCAAACCTACCAGTCCCTCAGAAAGGAGCTCCTAGCATCATCGTCCCTTCATTATGCTCTTTCAAAAGAGCCATGGTGGCGCTCGGCTCAGGAATCCCAGTCCTTTTGTCTTGGCTGCGCTCTGAAGCGGTTGATTTGAAGGAACGGGAAGCATGGCTGCCGTCTAGTCGCTGTCTCGCCTCATCAAGGCTTAGAGGGCTGGGCACAGCAAGCCTTGGGCTCGGGACGTGATCAAACAGCCTGCTGAATGAGGGCTGGCATGGCTGACTGGGCCTGAGTAGAGCACATACTGTCTTCTGAATGGTATTTATGATCAAAGGATATAATAATGGCTAATAATAATGGCTAATAATAATAATAATAACAACAAAGTGTCATTATAAACATTATTCAGTAAAATTTGAATATATGTACGTCACATTTCATTCAACAGTAGGTCTTTTCACACCTGGCCGCACATTATGGGCCAATGTTGTGCACTTTTTTGTTGTGCACTGTGGTTGCCAAGGCTCCAATCATGTTTGATTGTCTCTGTAGTGTGAGTCCCTCTGTAACTAGTATCAAGAGCAGTGGTGAGAGAGCCAATGAGACTCCGAGAGGAAATCAAATATCTGTCAACTCAAATGAAATCAAATCTGCTGTCATGCGCAGCAGATCTCTGAATCCAGTCGATCATCCATTGATTTGTGTGGGAACAGACAAAATGGAAGCACAATAGTATTGCTTCTATAATAAATTATTTAGCATGTCATACCCAAATGCAGAACATGATTCCTGGTGGTGCACAGTATATATATATATATATATATATATATATATATATATATATATACACTTCTCAAAAATGTATATATATATACCTTTCTTCGCATTATTCCTCCAGCGCTCTTTGCAGAACATACAATCCTTGCTGCCCATGTCTTCCCTGTCAATTTTACTCCACACTTTCTTTTATTTCTCTTTTTTCCATACAAAATAGGCTAGTGCAGAAACAGAAAAATCGTGTAGTTTGTCCACAAAGCTCCCAAGTGATTATAACAGATCATAATAGTAGTCTAAACAGAACTGCGATTCTGAAATTTTGAAAGTCAGGTAATGCCCAGCTGGCACAAGTCAATTGGTCATACTATATAACAGAGAAATTCTGAAGTTATACCATAATGGAAATGCACACAAGTCAGATTCAAGTGAACAAAAGGTCTTGTGTATGACAGAACATGGCCTCCATTAGACCTGGTTTTACTTAAATATGGCTGTCATTTAGTTTAATGCAGAAATATGATGTGGACAAAGCGACACAGCTGCAAAGTCTGCACTGGCACGAGGAAACCCCCCCCCCTGCACAGCTGCCTGTCCAAGACCTGGAGCCAAGAACTGAAACTCAAGACTACAACATCAAGGTTAACATTTAATGCAGTATAAAAACATTGCTGAATCCAATAAAGAGGCCACTCTTTACATAGTATATTTTCACTGTCATAATTATTACAGCTTTTATCTATGAACTCATCCATTTTCTGTACCGCTTATCCTACACAGGGTCATGGGGGAGCCTGGAGCCTATCCCAGGGGACTCGATGCCCAAGGTTGGGGACACCCTGGACAGGCCATCACAGGGCATAATTGCAACACCATTCACACTATGGACAATTTGTAAATGCCAATCAGCCTACAACACATGTCTTTGGACTGGGGGAGGAAATTGGAGTACCTGGAGGAAACTCCTGAAGCACGGGGAGAACATGCAAGTTCTCAGGGCAGAGGTGGTGCACACAGGGCAGAGGTGGTATTCGAACCCCCAAGCCCAGAGGTGTGAGGCAAACATGCCAACCACTAAACCACATTCATGAACCATTTGGTCAATAGTTGTAATTAAGTTGTAATTGAGTTGTACAAGTAACACTTAGTGGAGCTGTAACTTTTACTATACAAAAACCATAGAATTCACAGATAAACCAATAATAAAAGCAACACTTTACATAATACTGAACATACTCTCAAAAATAAAGGTACCAAACTGTACTTGTCCTTGTTGTTGGGATGGTTCCACCAAGTTTACATCTGTTACTTTTTAAATCATTTTAAAGGTGCAAAATTAGACCTTAAACGTATACCACATGCACCTTAACAATAAAGGTACACACAATAAAGGAACAAAAGATTGATTCCCTTGATGATACCACCGGAACAACTATGAAAAGGACAGTTTGGTACGTTTTTAGAGAGTGTGGACCCTCACTTTACATGATATTTAGTTAGAATACTGTACCAGTTGAATCGCCAATGAACTCATAACTTAACAGGACACACCCGAGGATGTAACCTGTCTACTTCTAAATGCCATGTGAGAGAAAAAAACATCAACAAACCTTTGTGTTGTGTCTTTACAGCGTCGTCCTGACTCCAATCAGATGGCATATGGCAACATATTCTTCTCCTCTACACTGTGATCAACATCACTGTAGATAAGTGAGTCATCTGATCCAACCCTATGTCATCCTCTGAATTCTAGAGCTCTCTAAACACACATGCTTATAGAAGTCTCTTTTCAATGTTGGATGCAAAAGTGGCTAATGCAGTAATCGGTCTGGAATTTTTTAATACTTATGTTATGCGATTCTGAAGTTGACAAATGAACAACATAAACAAATTATGAGGCAAAAGTATCGGGAGTAAACAAGAGTGTCTGAAAATGGCATTCCTTCTGCAGACACCTCTAGCTCCGTTATCTGTTCGGGCAAAAATTTTCAAACGTGCTCCAACAATAATACAATAAAGAACAGAAGACCTTTTAACCTTACCAAGACTGCGGGACCACATCGGGAACTGAACAGAAGGTTGTGGATACAGCCACATGGTTGGTGTCTCTATGACTATGTTTACATGGACAGACATAATCTAATTATTGACCTTAATCTGAATAAGACAATATTCTGATTAAGGTGTTTACATGAGTCGCTTTTAGAATATTCCTTTCATGCTCCCGTTTTACGTGTTATAGAACGTAGATGGACTAACGGCACACGTCATTACGTCCCCACGCCACGCTGTCCGATGTTCCTTCCAGAATTATGGTACCGTATATACCGTATGGTACCGTTATGGTACCGTATATAGTTTTGGGTGTTTCATTTTACGAAAGCTTTAAGTGCAGTTAATTATTTGTCGTGCTATACGTGCAGATAGATGACTGCTTGAAGCCGTGGGCTGCGTCCCAAACCGCATATTTACGGTGACGTTAATAGTGTGATTAAGGTGTGTACATGTCTGTAATACACGTTGATAATGCGACTAAAACAGGAATACACCACATGTCTTAATTCCATTTAGGATTATGACTTTAGTCGGATTAAGGTAATCAATAATCGCTGTTTACATGCTAGTTTCTTAATCAGAGTATCGTCTTAATCGGGTTAATATCGGAACATTGTTGTCCATGTAAACGTATTGAATAAATGAGAAAGCAGGAGGTCTGACTGTGGAGCATCTCCATGCACAGGAAACAGAAGTCTGAACTGATATGTTGCCAACCAAAGGTTTCACAACTTTTAAGCACATTTTCCAGATGGGGGGGGTTGGGGGGGGAGGCATTGTGAAAATACCCTAGAACACACCCTCTCTATCATCATCATTTATTCAAGGAATAAGTCTCCATCATCCTCTGGCCATGCTCCTATTCAAGGCATAGTGTGCTGATAGACTTCTGATATATCACCATGTATGACTGTAATGAATCCTCGGATCTGAATTCACATTTCAATTTTACATTGCACTCCTGGCTCCTCTCCCGCACCCACATGTTTCTCATCCCCTGCCAGTAATAGCTGTGAAACCAGCAAAAGCTCTGTGTCTGGCAATTTTTCACCATGTTTGAGATGAAGACTTGTGTTGCTGCTTCAAATATAAGCGACTGCCTGGCAAATATGATGTCTTTTGCTGCTAAAGACGCATGCAGATCATGTGTGGTACAGCAAATTCATTCACTTCAGTCAAGCGTACACGTTTTTGCAATAACCGTGCGTTTTTATTTTCAGATTTATTCTCAAAGTCAAATAAAATACTGGATTGCACTATCAAGAAGAGTGGAGTCAGAAACCAGGGATAATAAAAAAAAGAGTCTTATGTTAGCAGAAGACTGTATTTTTCCCCATTCGTTTTAATGTACACCTATTAATTATCCAATTTCATCCATGGTTGCTCCCTGATATGGACTGAGAGACCCTTTTGCCCACACTGTCCTCAGATAAGGCAGTCAGTATTTAACTCCATCCTGCTGCTTTCACTGCAACCCCTTACAACAATTAAAATGGAACTGAAGTCAGATACATTTATATTGGACAGGTGTCAGGTTTTGATTTAAAAAAAAAAAAAAGAAGAAGAAGACTAATTCAACCGTTAGGTTCTGCACATTTTTTTCCCCGTCCCTCATGAAAAGCCTTGCCAGAGACATAATTCAGTCTCCAGTCCCAACCCAATTAAGAAACCCTGTTATGATGCACTGTCTGATATCATTTACAAGGATGACAGTGTCTCTGTCAACTTGTGAATGAAAAACAGCCCTCGCTGGCAAAGTGTGCAAGGTGACCCTCTTCGTCATAAAGACCCCCTACCTAGGGGGCTGGACTTCATGACGGTCCGCTCAATAATCACAAAACAGACGACTGTCCTGCATATGAGGGGTTTCAGCTTGAAGGAGGGAGGGGAAAGGGGGGGGGTCTAATTAATCCAAGATGACCAGAAGGGAATAACAGGAACTTGTTAAATGCCTACGGAGAGATCAGTGTTAGGGAACATCCAGTATGGAAAGGAGGGGTGTGAGAGGGGTAAGAAGGGGGAGAGAGAGTGAGAGAGAGAAAGAGAGAGAGAGAAAGAAAGAGAAGTGGGTAGGGCAAGACTCTGGGAGGGGTCCGCTGAGTAAAATGGTGAGATAGAGGATGAAGAGAAGTGGAACTTGGATTAGGAGTCTTGTTTTGTCTCTGTACTCTAATCTTGTGCCCTCAGGACAGTGCTGGTTGAGTTGCAAAATTAACAGTCAGAAATAATTGATCAAAAATAAGTTGCCCCAATGCACAACTGCCCAGCTTTGACTGTATTTTGCCTCAATTCTAAGTGGCTTTGGATAAAACCAACAGCCAAATGAATAGATGAGCACCGTAAAGTGTAATGTGCACTTATCCTTCGTCCAATGTACAGTAATTATGTAAAACAGTCCCATATTAGCCATGACTTCAGTGGAAACCCTGTATCTGTGTAAATCTGTACAATATAAACATGCCAAACAATCTATACACAACGGTACTTTTAGTTTACACAATAAAACAAAGGCTGGCCAAGTCATGGAAAAAGAAATGACTGGTAAGTATTATAAGTAGAATAGATAGATAGATAGATATTACTAAGACTGACACCTGATGATACAGTATCATGGTTTTTATATATCACGATACTAATACACTGTTATATTGCTCAGCCCTAAAAGTGTGAATTATATTTGAGGTTGGATTAAGTACAAACCTTCCAGGCATATGTCTGTTAAATAACGTTGTCAGAGGATGTCTGCCGTAATTATGATATTGACAAGTGCTGACTGTGTTAATCAGAGCGATGGAAGCGTCTACACAATAGAGTGTCTGGAGACGTCGCATTCCTTATCTGAGGAATGTCCTTTTTGTTTTATTGTTCTAAATTTGAAACTCGAAACTTGATTTCATTTTGGGTTGGGCAGGAGACGAGAGAAGAGACCGCTTCACTTCCTGGAGACTCTTTATTCTAGAGAAAAAGTGCAAAACCTCTTCTCCTAACCAACAGGATATATAACGGAATCTTTACCAGCATTCATATGGGATATTTGAATCTTCCCAGGTGTATGTATGAATGCATATTCTGTAAAAATCTTTTCTTTTTTTAAAAATAAATAAATTAATTAATCATTCACAGGACAGGACAAAAATCCCAGAGATATACCACTCCCCCATGTAGAACCAATCCCATCTGAATAGAGCTTTAATACCAATACAAAATGCTTTGCCATGAGTTACAGTACAGTACTAATATAGCATACTACACATAATTAGTTAATTTAAAATGTATAACGAAGATTTTGACCAAATCTTTCAAGTATAAGCAGTCTGAGGTATCTGAGACCACAAAACTGCAATATAATTTCAGCCCAGGCTGAAAAACAATAAAAACTGTGCCAACACATTTGCCACATCAATGCACCCAATAACTCAGTAACATGCTGGGCTAATAAAAAACAGCGTTTTAGTCTCGTTTGGATAACCCTCCAGTCAATCTCTGTCAAAATTCAGCTTTAATGTTGTCTTATTTTTGTTGTTGTTTTTGTTTTGTGTTTAAAAAGCAAGACAACAACATGACATTAACTTGGAAACGTGTTTTCTTCCAGTTAAGAGTCAGAAGCGAAAAAGACCAACAAAAATAACCCCCGATAAACTTAATGAGCGGTTAAAAACGACGAGTTTTTAAAAAGTTTAAGCATTTTGATTTTTACCTCAGGTAAAATCTAAATTAAAAAAAAAAAAAAAAAAAAACACACGCGCGCGACGAGATGCAGTGTCACTCCCTCAGGAGGCTCTCGCGCATCCCTGTTGAAACGCGCGCGGTCTGTTCTGGCAAAGTTTTCCTCACAATAAATAAACACGCATACACACACAGAGGGGGGGGAAACAGCACAAAAACAAAACAACCACACTTACCTTCCTGAGTGAAGTAACATATAAACAGGGTGAGGAGTAAAACCGAGCTCTTTGGCACCATTTTCTCCCTTCAGTTAACCAGCACTTTGGAGAGAAGAAAAAAACAAAGTGTGCACGCTTTCCAATCTGAGCACGCGACTGTGCAGTGTACTCTGGGCTGTGAGTGTGTGAGGCAGTGTGTGTGTGCCTGTGTGTGTGTGTGTGAGAGAGAGAGAGAGAGAGAGAGAGAGAGAGCCGAGAGAGGGAGGGCTCCAGTTGCACAAAAATGCTCTCTTGGCTATAATTTTGTGCTTATTATACACCGCTTGCGTGAAAAGTAAGAAGAAAAATGAGTATTTTCTCTTTTTTTTGTCTTTCCAGCTCAAAATATTTCCAGACCAAAAAAAAATAAATAAATAAAACATGGGCGTGGTTATAAGGGTGGTACAGGGTGAGGTAAACCTTGCCACCCTGATGGCCACCCCAGTACTAATTCTTTCCAGTCAATCAGATAAATTGCTCACCAATACTATAAGAGCCAGCTCTTTCTTCCTCTCTCTTTTCTTTCTCAAGCGTGTACTATATTACGGTATTATGATCGTTCATCTTTCAGTAAAATTGTTCAAGGAAATCTTACTCTATCATCTAACAATATGTCTCCAGCTTCTAATCAGCAAACGAATATTATTTAGTAATTCGTTCAACTTAAGTAAGTGCTTTATCTTCGTCAGGGTGGCGGTAGATCCGAAACCGTTTGCTGTATGTGGACCCTAATTTCTCCATCTGGGTGGGATAGCACCATGCACACACATTTACCTACCAGCACGTTTCTGGGAGGTGGGTGGAAACCAGAGAACCTGGAGGAAACCTATACAGACATGGAGAAAATCATGCATTTACATTCAACGTTTTTTGGTTGTTGTTGCAAATAGTTGTTGCGTAAAAATTGTGAAATTTTCCAATATGCATTACAATTTAAGTTATGTGGAGGGGCTTATTAAATGTCCTCAGTCTTGGAGAGACTGATGTATTTACACTTGTATAACATGACTACAAGACCTCCTGAAGTGTTTATTATTTTCTCACAGCTGATAGGAAATTAGTGAGAGCGCAGACACTGAAAAGTTGTGTGTTTTCATAGAACGTGTTGTTCTTGAGAATGAAACAGAACTGGAGATTGACCAAACAACTGCCTCAGCTCGCAGGTTGTTTGCAACCCCTGCTGTTTTTTCCCCACTCCACTGTCACCTTTGCAAACAGCTGCGGGGCTGTGGATATGTGTGTGTGTGTGTGTGTGTGTGTGTGTGTGTGTGTGTGTGTGTGTGTGTGTGTGTGTGTTTGTGAGAGAGAGAGAGAGAGAGAGAGAGAGAGAGAGAGAGAGAGTTGGGTTGAGGGGGGTCACTCCAGCTGTCCAGCCAGCCCTCACACCATACATCACTCCCCTGTTCCTAAACCAACACTGAGACACATTGTCCTACAGCCAAAAAGGAGGGAAACTCACTCAGCTTGGTTTACTTCATTACATATTTGTTTGTTTGTTAATTTTCACTTACAGTGTGTGCTTCAATACATTTCACAGCATTCCTAAGAGTACGACTAACCAATAACCACTTTTTTGGTGGTAAAGTACAGCGTGCAATTTCGCCGCCGTCTTGCTACTATACACTTGCAATGTGTTTTTAATCAATTTCACTCTGAAGCATATTTTAAGCCTTTGAGTCGCTTTGCCAACCATAAAATGCACCAGATGAACACAGTGCATTAGGCACCCAAGATGTTCCCTCCATCTGTCAGCACTTCCGCTGCGTTTGTCCACCTGCAGTTAACGCAGCCCCTTAACTAACACACCAATGAGGAAATTAGAGCAAGGTACTGACAGTGCTTCTGAAGTCAGGTCACAATGAGAAAGGCTCCTCTTGTGAACCCTTAAGGTTGGTAAGCATAGGGAGGCAGATGAGGGAAACTGTATATCTCCAGAGAGAATATAAAAGGAGCCAGGCTTTGAAGTTGACTTCAGACCCCCGAGTACATCTGCTCTGATGAAAAGAGAAGCAAAACCCTCTGTAGTAACCTGCTTGTTTCCACTCCAATTTTTTAAAATCCTGTTACATTTTCACATCTTCACTGTGTCTGTCTTCCCATCTCTCTGTCTTCTCATTATGCAAACGCACTTATACTTGTCCTCTGTCTCTTCCTGTATCTTATTTGGTCATCTGCGTGTCTCATTGTAGTGTTTGGTCAGGGCAAGCACAGGAGACAGGGTTGATAGGAGGTGAAAACAATAAGGATTTACAAAGTAAACACCATTAACAACTAACAATAGCCCCCCTAGAGGTCAGGGTGCCGATAGTCCATACACATAAGAGTTTTGTAAACTGGCTTTACCTGAGGCAATTCCAAATACACACAGGTAGCACTTTATTTTACATTACAGCATGTATTTAATATTTAATATCCAGGATAGAACATGACATGGCATGTTATAAAAAATAAATAAATAAACAACTACATGGTTGATTATTTTCCAATAACAGCACATCCCATTTTATTTTATTCCATTCACTTTATAGCAATTTGACAGCAATTATATGTTTGTATTATTGAAAGTACTTTTGATCCATTTACCATTATATTTATTAATGTGGAACCTCCACAACATTCACTAGTTCGTGTTATCACTTACATTACAGCAGCTATACAGTCATTCAGTCACCAGTCTTTCTATGTTTCTATCTTGAAGTTAATAAGCCAAAACAATTCATGTAAGTGAGAAACCATAAAATTCCATAAAGTTCCTCTGTCGTGAAGCCTTTCCCACAGAGGAACACCTTTACTCGGACTGTTTAGTGCCAAAACTGATGCTAAACATCTTCTCACAGAAAACGACACTATATCAACAATTCCAACTCTGTTTATATGGAGTGTTCCCCCAGACAAGGGAATGGAGTGTGACTGTACAAATGAGAATGTATTAAAACAAGTTCCTTACATTTGGATTACAGCCTAAACTACTCTCTGAGCCATGCAGTCATAGAAAATTAATTGAAAACTCAACAGTCCTGTGGTATAGGGGAAAGTAATTATTAACATTGTGGTGTGATATGGCCCAACATGAAGAGGAGTTCTGTTACCTCAGTGAAATGTGTTCTGATCATCATTAGCATAATCACGGTAGCATAAGTTTCAAAATTGCTAACATCAAGCTAAGCTAAATAAGGTCTTAGGGCTTTACAGCATTTTCTATTTAAAACAAATCATATACACTTATTAAATAGGGCATATAATTTCATTTCTACACATTGTCAGTTATCTATTTCTCTTTTACCATCTCCCAGTTGTCAGCATGTCTCGCATTGAAAAAAGGTAAACACACAAAGACAAATCCTAAAGGAGTGAACTAAGGTGCATCTGAGCTACACTGCTTTCTTTTCTGTGCCAGATCTATCCGGTTATCAGTATTTAGATCTAAACCCAGCCAGGCTCAGCTGGAAGAGCATCAATGGTTGTTGACTAAGACCCCCGATGATATGATCTCATGGTATTGGTACGGTAAGTGCGTATATGTGTGTTTGTGTGTGTGTGTTCTTTTTCCTCACAAAGACAGTCTTCTTGCCCAAAGCCACCTTAGATCCCACCTGCGTCTGGTCACCTTATACCATTGCTGTAGGCTAGCCATATTCACTTCTATTCTTACACTCATGACTCAAAGTCAAAAATATGCTCTTTTTTTTCCCCCCTCAGTTGTTCCCATGTTTCTAGCTGGTTCTTGTCTCTGTTATCCATCTTGCCAAAAACGCAGCACTACCTGAACCCTCGAACAAAAAAAGCAACTCAGGAGAACATTCTCACCCTCCAGCTTGAGCATAGAAAAACAAATCCCCCAAATCACTACTGTAGAACAAATTAGACCCAGATTTTGCTTCGACCCTGCGATCATCAAAAAGGGTAAGGTAGGGCCATAATATTATTAGCGCAGTGCACATTTACTTTGATTATCTAATGATAGTACATGTTCTATAATCCACTGAGTGAAGCTGTAACGTGATTACTTCGGTTATTTTCTTCCTTGTAGCCCACAGCAAGTCAGAAAGTCCTTCAGCCTGCTCTTGTTTCACAGACCAAGGAGCAATGTGTGTCACAACAGGGGTGTCAGACTCACCAGACTCACCAAAGCGAATGTTAAGCTGAAATGTGAGAGTTCAACCAAAAAAAAAAGAACAACGCTGAAAGGGTTTTGGTACGGATGTAATGATTAATTTGATGTTTTATGAATAGACTGTGCTCTTGTCACAACATGCTTTGGACACAGACAACATGTGGGGGGAAAATCTGACTTATTGTCAGGTTCTTTTTCACACAAAAAAACAGCTTTATCCACTCAGTCATTCAAGGAACGCCTTACATATTTTGCTTCCCCTACTAACACAGGATGATGACTTAATTACTTTGTAAACGTCTACAAGACAGGACAACAGCCTTGACGTGTGTGAACTAATTCTCCACAAAAGAAAACTTCACCAAAGGCATCATCCAGACACAAATGGTAGCTGGTTCGCCAGCACTCATAAAAAACCCGCATAAAACTTCATCGATCACAGCAGAATCTGTTTTTATCTTTTCTTTTCTTTTTTTTTTGCTGCTGGTGACATTGTTATGTCTTCTCTCCATCCACGACCAGCACGAAGGCTGAAATTTGCTCTCTCTTGGGTGTCATTTTCCAGTCCATTGTCCTCTGGATTCCTCATTGACAACGTAAGGGCCATTATCTACAGTGATTGGCCAGGGACACCACAATGGCTGAATGGGAATTGTTTGCGCTAGGAGAAGGGTGGTCTCTGAGGAGGTGTGGACATCTTTCCCTTAGGGCACTCAGACATTTCAAGTGACCTTCAGTCATTGGGGTGCCAAAAATTAGCTAATGAATCACTTGAGAACACCAAACTGACATCTGATTGGTTGGGTGCAAAGATCCCACTGGTGCTGATGTTTGGATGGATGGATTGGATGAAGGAAGGGATTTGTTAGCAATGCTGAAGGGTTTTTTTTTTTTGAGGGACCCAGGTGGCCACTTGGGCAGCAATATGAAGCATTCAGGCAAGATCATGGCACGTTTTTAATCATTATTCAAACAAGGGGCAGATTCACGTCCATAAAATGAGACTCGCCATTTAATGAGGTCTTGACATCTCATAATAGTCACATGTTAAGGTGGAAAATGGTTAAACAAGTATCTGGGTGGGATCCATGCCACGTCTTTATGTTCAGCTGTGCAACAAAAGGAGGTGTATAATTGTAAATGAAAAAAAAAAAAAAACGTGCCTGGATAAATTCTTATAGTAGCCATGCAATTGAGTTTAAACGTTTGCACACCGTTTTCAAAGGTTAAGAAGACAAATAAATAATCATAATCATCATAATTATTATCATACACTGCTCTTCTTTAATTCTACATGGATAGTTGGGAGTTCTTGACTTCCTAAAGGGGTTTTACTTGCGGTAGGCTTCTACAAAGAACCTTTAAAGGTTCCCCCAGAGGGACAAACAAATTTTATACCAGGTGATTTCATCAGTTTTTTTTAATGATTATTATTTGTCATACTGTACAAGATGAGCCCAATAAAATCTATAGCAGAATGTGTGAAGACGTATGTCCTCCGTGTCAGATTATATGATGAAGATCCACTCGATCTCCACTCACAATCAATGAATTCTTTTACGATGACCAATTTTTGTCCGCAATGACAGTGTAAGCCTGGATTTACGTGGTCTAGATTGAACCTTTTTTCAAAAATTGTAGAGGAAATGAAAGGAAATCTTCTTTAACATCTTTAACAACTTATATGTTATAGTTGGTTATAACAATTCATAGATTGTAGTTAAAGATCCACAACTGCGTATACATGTTCTCCAGTGCCCTGTAGTGCTCTTGCCTTAACACATTATGGAATAAAACAAATTGCCCAGTACTCCTGGGTCAGACTGTGGGCTTCTTCATGGCCCCAGACATGTGGCTTCCAACATTCTCATGAGTCAAGAGTGTCCAACTCAGCAGAATTATCCCTGGAGTGCCTTCTGAGCAGTGAGCGAAGAAAGCAATTATAGCTCAGCTGTTTTGGGGACAGGGCGTGTCAAAGAAACGCTGCAGGATGCTGGAGAATTGCATCCACCTCCCAGTGCCTTGCTCAAATTGAATGAATTGTGTGCAAGACCCCGAAATCAGCAAGCGAAAAAGGGTGATATTTAAGATGGCGAGCTACAGCTGTGCTCACAGTAAGCTGTACATGGACCCTAAGGCAATTCGATTCTGCACAGTAGGTCTTTAGTAGGCCAAAGTAAGACTGCAGAGTGCAGATGGATGACTTGGTGGGAGATTCAGAAGTTGGTTATGAAAGTCAATCAAATAGCCTAGTTGTTCGGCACAAAAATGGTATTCATAATAAATTCCTACTCTGACTTTAAAGAGTGCAAAAATGGAAAGAAAAAAAAAAGATCTCCGTTGTCTTTATATGTATTTCCTTATATATTTTATATGACTAGCTAAAAAAATAATCACACATAAGTGATATAATTTTCACAGTGTATGTTGCACTGTTACAAAATGATGCAATGCAGGTTGAACACCAATTTCAATTCGAGCGCCATTTTTATTTCCAAGCTTTTGTTTTAATGCTAAACATACAGTGCGATACAGAATGGCATTGCTGGGAGGGTTAAGGGCGGCATGTGGAACGTTAAGTGCCGGGACGAGTGTGTGCAGCGGGCAGGCGTTGTTTTGTCAGAAAACAGCAGGCCGACTTTGCAGACAGTTGATGCCAGTTTCACATGGCGGACAGAGCGCAGGGGGAGCAGCTGCTCCAGGGTGGGGATGGGACAGAGCAGGGTAGCAAAAGAAAGAAAGAGTGGGCGAGAGCAGCTGTCAATAGAGGTCTGATCCAGAAGAGAAAGAAGAATAAAGGTTTCCATAAATCAGGCAAAATCTAAAAAGCTAATTGTGTGTGGAAGAGGACAATCATCTCATCTCATTATTATTATTATTATTATTATTATTATTATTATTATTATTATTATATACTGTTATTATAATAAATCTAATAAAGAGTCATTATTTTTAATGTGGTGCTGTGAAGCGGAGTTACTATTACCACCACAACATTAATTATTTTCCTATAACAGCACTGCCCAATGTGTTTTATTCCTCTTATACCACAGCAATTTGCCAATGATTACGGTTTTTAACCGATTAATGAAAGAAAGGTCACACTTTTATCCGTTTTATGTTGTGGAACATTTGCGAAACAAGTTAGTTTCTGTTATCACTTACATTGTAGCAGCTGTAAAGTGTAAGTCCTCAGTCCTGAAGACTATCTTCAGATTCCTTCCATAAACGTCTCCATACAGAGAACTTCATCATAGCAATGATTATACTTTCTTCTTTCTTAAATAACACACACATATGCCATATATATATATATATATATATATATATATATATATATATATATATATGTATATATTCTGGTTATTATTGGTGTTAGATTAGATTATGTGGCCCGACAACCATTCAAGTCCCTGTGTAATTTGTTGCTATAGAAACGCTAATGTATTCTGACCAATCAGATGAAAACGTTCAACAATAACACGCATAACCAATTTTGTATAATTGAGAACTAGCGAGTACAATTTGGCTTTGCCTTTAGAGAGACGTGACCCACGGGTAATGGTGACACAATGATTCTTACCACCAGGAGACGGATATAAGCACGTCACGTGATCAAGGCGCAGCCAGGCAACTACAAATTTGGCCTGTGCGCTGATTTGATAAGCGCTTTGGCTAAGTCAGAAATGACATTTTGTGAGGGGGGGGACATAATCACATAAAAGGTAGCTTCGGGCATTAGAGGTGCCTTCGGGAAAGCTCGGCAGTGAGATAAATCACAAATGAACAGTGTTACGGTCGAAGGGTTTTTAGATTATTAACACGATACGAGACATGCATTAGCAAAAAGCATGCTGTGGTCCTCACACGTATAAAGATAAGGATTCTTTGATATTTACATAGCATACACATAGCTTTTGACTTGACTTGACATTTCTTTCTAGTTGATTTTGAGAATTTAAATTGGGCAGGTGATGAAATAAGGGCATTAACAGGCCTCCTGGAAGGCAATTTCTTTTTGGGCCCCTCTAGGTATATTCTTAATGGGAAACAATTTGCATTTGAATGCCATCAACAAGCTTGGAGCATTCGTGTATCGATCGTTATTCAACTACCCTGTTTTTCACCTGCCAACAAAAATTTGGCTCCTAGAGGAAAGTATCTTTTAGTGCTATTTTTGGACAAAAAGTGGGTTCTTAATTATGGGGAAATATAGGAAGCAAGTAATAACTGGCTCAGCTATATTAACAATCAGTGATACAGACTATATATATATTTAGTCTACAGACGAGGAGGTGAGAGAGCTGGACAGACTAAAGGTTTAAAGTGTTGCTGTATCACTGAATGAAGCGACGGCTAAATCCTGCTGTAGCACTTTGCCTGGAAAACGGTGAGTGAGAAAAGAAGCTCTTGCTGTTTTAGGAGCGAACAAGGAAATCGGACCATTACCCTCGATGTCTGCGATGGTTGCAATTCTTTCTCCAATTAAATGCCATTGGATCTGTGCTAGCATGAAAAATTTCCTCCTGGCAAACAACCAGCACCAAAATCATCAGAAATATCTCAGTATGAACATATTTACTTGGTTCCAGGGTGGAATTTCCCTTTAAAAGGATGTAAACAATAATGACAATAAATGCTATATGATACATCGAACATTAGCACGAATATAAACGTTATCATATCTGTCGTGTTACGCCATTAACTATTAGTTAACCAGCTGTTTATCAAATATGTCCGACTCGGGTGCATGTCTATGTGTGATGCAGATCCAACAATTACCACAAGCCTGAAGCACATCTTGGTAGCACATTTCTTGAAATGGATAGGATCATTAGACCCAAAATTCAGCGGTTCAGCACCACAGATGGCGTCGTCCCCTGAGGCATTGCAGCACTGACAGTTCTCCCTTTTTTTCCATTTGATTCACTAGCATAAATCAAAATGACGGGTATGTTTTGAACCATGACCATTACATTCATGCAATATCGGTGCTAACAACCACTGTGGTGAAAAAACGACAGGGGCGATTTATTATGTACGTATTCACTCTATTGAATCTATGTTTCATTTGTCAACATGTCCTCCTGGTACTGATGAGGATAATTATGTCATTTCTATAATCTTGTCTTCTTATATCTGACTGGAATATATATATATATATATATATATATATATATATATATATATATATATATATATATATATATATATATATATATATATATATATAGTATTAGATTTTATTTTGTATTCACACAGTGTCGTGTTTGGATACTTCTTCCATGCGTACCATGTCAAATTAATTAAGATCATCAATCTATACAATTCAGATGGGTTTCTTTGTCATAAGCCAGACCCAAACATTAAAAAAAAAAAAAAAGGCTCTGGAATAAATTTTTCATTTTAAAGTCAGCAGATCTGTGTGATTAAATGTAATACCATATCCCTTGAAGTGTTGAAAACCCGGAATTGCCAAAGTGCAAAGTAAATCTAAAAAAAAGAAAAAGTTAATTATACAAAAAGTGTGTGTCACCTGAGGCCTTCTTGGATTTTTCCTTAGTGTGCATTTCAATTAACTTACAATTACCTTAGCTGAGTAGCATAACCAAAATTTTGTTTGAATTTTTTTTTTTTTAACAAACTAACCTAGAATTAAACAGTAATAGTTAGGAGACCATTTCAAATCAGAAACAGCCCCTGGACAATAAAAATCTCTCTTGCTTTCCACCATTCATTACTAATTTCTTTCATTCTAGTTAAGTGCTTACACAAAGGTAAGAAACCTTTTAGAGCAGACATTTTGTGAAGGGCCCCGTCTTCCTCCTTGTAGTTTAATGTACCCTTTTACTCAGAACAGCACCAACAGCGCTGCCACTAAAGGGCCTTTGTTACCTCACAAGTAGGGGTCTACTTGGGCAGTGGGACGTGGGTCTGGACTATCCACGGTGAGTGATGAGTGGAGAAAGAGGTCGCTGCTAGTGACAGCTGCTTTATTGTTGAGGAAGGGTAGAGGTGTGCTTATAGAGGATGAAAACGACAGAAGTGGAAGCCAAAAGATTTTAAAAAAAGATATTTTCTAGAAATGATTTTCAAAGCGATGTACATTCATGGTCATTGTGTACAGTGGTGCTTGAAAGTTTGTGAACCCTTTAGAATTGTCTATATTTCTGCATAAATATGACCTAAAACGTCATCAGATTTTCCACACACGTTCTCAAAGTAGACAAAGAGAACCCAAATAATCAAATGAGACAAAAATATTGTACTTGGTAATTTTATTTATTGAGGAAAATTATCCAATATTACATATCTGTGAGTGGCAAAAGTATGTGAAACATTGCTTTCAGTATCTGGTGTGACCCCCTTGTGCAGCAATAAGTGCAACCAAATGTTTCCCGGTAACCGTTTATCAGTCCTGCACATCGGCTTGGAGGAATTTTATCCTGTTCCTCAGTACAGAACAGCTTCAACTCTGGGATGTTGGTGTGTTTCCTCACATGAACTGCTTGCTTCAGGTCCTTCCACAACATTTCTATTGGATTAAGGTCAGGACTTTGATTTGGCCATTCCCAAACATTAACTTTATTCTTCCTCTTTAACCGTTCTTTGGTAGAACGACGTGTGTTTAGGGTCGCTGTCTTGCTGCATGACCCACTTCCTCTTGAGATTCAGTTCACAGACAGATGTCCTGACGTTTTCCTTTAGAGTTCGCTGGTATCATTCAGAATTCATTGTTCCATCAATGATGGCAGTCCTGGCCAGATGCAGCAAAACAGGCCCAAACCATGATACCACCACCAGCAAGTTTCAAAGATGGGATAAGGTTCTTATGCTGGAATGCTTTCCTTTCTCCAAACATAACCCTTCTCATTTAAACTAAAAAGTTCTATTTTCTTCTCATCCATCCACAAAACATTTTCCAATTACCTTCTGACTTGTCCATGTGATCGTTAGCAAACAGCAGAATGTTCTTTTTGGAAAGCAGTAACTTTCTCCTTGCAACCCTACCATGCACACCATTGTTGTTCAGGGTTTTCCTGGTGGTGGATTCATGAACATTAACCAAGGTGAGAGAGGCCTTTAGTTGCTTAGAATTCCCCCTGTGTTTCCTTGTGACCTCACAGACTATTACACGTCTTGTTCTTGTGAGTGATCTCTGTTGGTCAAAAACTCCCGGGGAGGGTAACAAAGGTCTTGAATTTCCTTCATTTGTACACAATCTGTCTGCTTGTGGATTGGCGGAGTCCAAACTCTTTAGAGATTGTTTTGTAACCTTTTTTCCAGCCTGATGAGCACCAACAACTTTTTTCACAGGTCCCCAGAAATCTCCTTTGCTCGTGCCATGATACACTTCCACAAACATGTGTTGTGAAGAACAGACTCCCCAAAGTTGATTCTTTTCCTTTAACATTGTATTCTGACATATTCTATTCCTCATATACCACAGCAATTACATATAACAATTTTGATTGGTTAAAGAATGGCACTGTACCTTTTATCCATTCATAGTTACATTTAATGTTGTGGAACATCCACTAAACAAGTTAGTTTCTATCACTTATGCTATAGCAAACATAAACAGTCTATCTGTTTTTTCGATCTCTTTCTTGAAGATAATAAGACAAAAAAAAAAAATGCTTGTCACATTACAGAGAAACCTCAATATACATACCTCAAGATCATCTTTTGGCTGCTCCTGTTAGGGGTCATCAGTGGATCATCCGCCTCCATTATGGAAATCCGGTTTATGAGCCTGCATATTTGATTTGGCACAGGTGTTACACCGGATGCCCTTCTTGACATGCCCTTCCGTTTTATCCGGGCTTGGGACCGGCGCTGAGAGAGCACTAGTTTGTGTAATCCCAGTGGCTGGGTTTTGGTGCCCAGCATGGGGCTCAAACCCACAATCCTGAGATTAAAGCTCTCATGCTCTACAGACTGAGCTAGCCAGGCACCCTAATATATGTATTTTTTTTGTATAAACATACTACATCATGTGCTACAGTACAGATTAATTTCCTTTAAGAATATATATCAAAAAGGTCATGAGTTATAATCTCAGTGCTGTGAATACTTGATGAACACCCTTAATCCTTAACATTATAATTCCTTAAAGGTTCAGCTTAGGTTGTATACTGCCTCACTTTGGCAACATTACTTGCCAACTGTGTATCCTTTTACAAGATCTTTCCATGGAGCTTGCCTATGATGATAACAGCTTTTCATACAGTACATCAAATGCAGTAAATGAACTGACACCCAAACCTATAAACTGGGCCAAAACCCAGACATCCATTGTATAAAATTCCCTGACCAGGCAACATGGCACAGAGGCCCATGGGCAGCTGAAAAGCATTCATAACATGATTCATTCGTTAAATGATTCAGTCATTTAAGAATAGATCCCACAGTCTGGGATTTTTTTTTATTTGGTTCATTTTCAGACGATACAACTCTTTGAAACACTACTAAAGTTCACAGTAGATATACCACGTATCTCTACTGTATCATCATCATAACTATCATGATATCAGGGTTATAGCAGGGTCACCATTTTGTGACCTCCAATTATGCCTTTTGTTCTGGCAAAAATGACTGTAACTGGTATGAGTTCTATTAGCTTTTACTAGAGAAGACGATATTCTTTGGTGTTTTCTATGTTTTTGCATTTCTGTTGAATTAAGATCAGATTAATATGCTGATGACAAGTAGCAGCAATATTATATTTTCATAGTAATTATATTTATCAGATATCCTCTTTATCTGCTGTTCCCCATACGTGCTAGTGCTATTTGATCTACACTCTGATGGTATACACATATAATCAAACCTGGATCTAAATGAATATAACGCTTTTCCAAAAACGGTAAAATGTCAATGCCAAGCGGCTTCTATTTCTAACCCACTGCCGTCGGCACACAAAGAAATCAGAGGTTCTCCAAAAGCTTTGGCTAAAGAGAAGGTGACCTCCTCCTGGTTGTGCTGGGCTTCTTTCCCAAAGAAGAACAAACAGTCTGTCACCAGCTGTCCACCAACGCCATGCCAAGCTTTATGTCCCCTCCCCCAAAGATTTCTTCTTGCCTAGGTTTAAAGGACCAGGGGATGGGCACATAGCACGAATGTTCATATCGTCTCATCTGCATTCCGTGATTTACATTAATAAAACTGCTTTGAGTGCCTGGAATGTTTCCGAATAACAATTGTCAACTTGGTGATGGAAATGGTCGGACTGTTTAAGGGGAAAGTACATTTCAAGGACTCAAGGAATTTCCCAAGGAATTTCTCGGTGTGTGTGGTATGTACACGTGAATTATACAGTAAATGGATTTTTAAAAAACTGCAATTAAAATGTTACCAAACCAATGGACAAACCAACAGTCTCACATTGCTGTCTTTGCCTTTTTTATTATTATTATTAATGCCTTGAAGGAAAGCTATTGGTCAAACATTCATTCGTTCAACCTCAGTACACACTTCATCCTAGTCAAGAGTATCCAGAGCCTATCCAAGGAACACTGGATGTAAGGCGGGAATACACCCTGGATGGGACGTCAAGTCCATCCACAGCCTATCCCTTTAATACAGGACACAAGAGGAATATATCCTTGATGGGATGCCAGTCCATGGCAGGCTACCACCCATGCACAGTCCCACACTCGTTCACACCTAGAGGCAGTTTAGCATAGCCAATCCATGTTTCCAATAACAGCATGGAAGGAAACCGGGGAACCCGAAGGAAACTCAAACAGATACAGGGAGAATATACAAAACTCTGTTTTTCTCAGGCAGTTTTTCATAGGGTCAACTGGGGACCCTAGAGTTGCATGGGTACACCTTTTGACACACAACTTGGTTCAGATGGTAATTCATATCAAATCATAAAGTAAGCACTGACTCACATGGTTCCCTAAGGTTCTTTCAGATCCACCTTGCTCTTGCTCCTCCACCTTGCTTTCTTTCCCGGTTACATCTTGCAGCATGTGATAGAAAAGGGGTCGTGCAGGTCAATCAAAACTCACAGCTTGAGCAAGTGCTATTGAACAAAGGCCTCTGACTTGGCAAACGGCAAAAAAAAAAAAAAAAAAAAAGGATCTCCAGCAAGTCACCATGTGGGGTCTAATTAGTGAAAAGGAAACGTGAATTTAGCTCAGGCAATTGAACAGGTTGACATCTCACTCAAAATCGATAACATAAAAAAAACAAAAAAAAACAAAGATAAAACAAATATACTTGCATCCTTGTTCTGTGCTCTCAAGGCTGCACAGCTGTTCACCAATAGGTAAAGTCTGTGAGAAAGAAAAAAAATAAAAAAGTGGAGGGAAAGGGAATTCAGTTGGAAGACTTGTAATTTGAACTGAACGTTTCAGCAGGACAAATCTGCATCACGATCAACAAGTTAATCCTGACCTGACTTCAAATAAAATAAATAAATAAAAATCAATATGCATAATTGACAAGTCTGGCTACAAGGTGCTGCTATAGATTAGCAGCACGACGCTTTAAAAATGATGTATTGATTGTACGTGTCCTATTTATGAATGCCGTGTGACATTCTGAACTTCCCATATTTGATTCACAGAAGGAAACTGCAACTTTCAGTGATAAATGAGTGGAATACCAATCTCTAATGCTATAGCTCCAGCACAGAGAATAAAAAATGCCTGAAGGCTTTGAACTAATGTCTTACACTCTCAGATGGTCTTTCGCAGACAGAGCGGGTGGATTTCAAGTCACATCATATTTTATTTATCAACCCCAGCGTTTGGTTTGGGAAAATACTTAACGCAAATGATTTCCAGAAGCATCACTACGAATCTATTTCTCTTGGGCGCCTCTACGATACTCTGAATTTCATGCATAATAGTGGCATGTAGCCATAACCTCCAAGATGTAGACCACTTCAATACATGACCTCAGCATAATGTTAGTGCTTTTTCATTTTAATATTGCATTCATGGCTTGCTGTCTAAGGTCATGCCGGCCTAGGGGAAATTTCATATGCTTGCAAGACCGCAGTAATGCGCCTGATGCCAATTAAACTCAAATTTTAAGCTCAAGCGCAACCCTTTCATCATAACCTCTAGTGAGACTTAGTAGTTGATGTAGAAGATAAGGACTCTTTATTAGCATACCCAATAATGTGTTCAGGTGAGGTGTTTCCAGTTCACAGTTTTGCAGTAAAGGCCACAGTATATGTCTAGTTAGTATTTTATATTATGGCTTTTTAGGCATTTTTAACAATCATCCTGAATGCAGTGGGTTGCATTGGCATCTTACAGCTCCAGGGTCTCCGGTCTGATCCTGAGCTCGGGTTACTATCTGTATGAAGTTTTGCATTTTCCCCACTTATCTGCTTGGGATACCTCAGGTTTCCTTCCACCTCCTAAAAACATGCCCTTAGCAGCCTTGATTCATCACAAATACATTACAGTACAGTGAAATTATCCTGTTCACATTTCCCAGCTTGTTAGGAAGCTGGAGTCAGAGCATAGGGTCAGAATGATATGGTGCTGGTGGGTAGCAGGTGGGGTTAAGGACCCCAATGGTGGACGCCTGAGGGCTTTAACCCCCACCCCTTATGATCAGTAACCCGATTCCTGAACCATTGAGCCACCACTGAAACGGGGTGCTTTGGCGCTACCATTTTTTAAAGCATTGGACTGGCTATGAGCAATTGCCCCTAGGTGTGAATGAGTGTGTGAATTTGTACATGCATGCTGCCTTGCGAAGGACTGCCATCACATCCAGGGTGTATTCTCACCTCACAACCGGTATTCCCAGGATAGGCTCCAAATCCAACCTCGGCCCTGATCACGATAAAGCACTGAAAGGTATGCGTGCAAGAACACAAGGCATCCAGGTCATTCTCAAGAACGCTTTTCTTATTTCTTAGTTTTTTCCCCAACATCAATTAACGACCTTTTAAGAACCCATAGCAAACATTAGCATTTGCGACACGCTCCATAAGTGTGTGTGGGTTTGGCAGGCTTCCTGATCTGATTCACCTCCATCCTGCTAAACTGGTAGCGAGCAGACTCCTGCTGTTCCGGCTTAGGTCTTAATGAGAGAGATGAAAGAGGTAAAAATTCATCCAGGCTGCTAACTCGGGGTTGTGTCGTTCGCTCCACACGACCCCTTACTGCGCCCATCCCGTCTTTCCCTCGGCTCTGCCTACAACAAAGCCGTTCATCTCCGTCGTACTCTTTCAGTCAGCAGTATTATTTATTTCGATTTTTTCCTGGCCTTGGTGTAAAAACATACTGGCTTTAAATTTCTTCTTGTATTTATCGATACTTCCCGAGCTTCATTTAATCAAACGGTGTGTGAGCAAATTTAACCTGTAAATCGCTGGTATGAACATGTACAAAAGAAGTGTGGCATTCGAGAGAATACATTTATTTCAGAAAAACATTCATATTATATGAGAACGCCGGAGTTCGTATAAATTTCGTATAAGGAGACTCTTTAATGTGTATCTCGCTGATCCAATTCCAATGTCATAATTGGTCAGGAGTTTTATATACAAGAATCACACCAAATTAAAATAAATAAATAAAACCGCTTATTTTTTTCAATTCAAAAACACTGGTAAAAACGAACATGAACTTTTATTGTGTTTACAACATGACAAACATGGGAATTTATTTATGAAATTTAGATTTTGCTCAGAGCTAAAGTGCCAGTTATTAACAACAACAAAAATAAATCACTGAATAACAGTGTCTACCATCATGGAACTGCCCCTTGTTTGGGTCTACAGGCCTCCTGCTGTGAAGAAGGAGGAAAGCACAGAGGTTTGGGATTATAGGAAATTCAGTTTGATCTCATTGCACTGAAGATAAAAGGAGAGAATCCACATGAATCTGGCCTTAGAGTAGTATAGACAGTGGATTTGGTTGAAAAAGGTGGGGATTTTGGGGGACTGCATTTCATTTGTCAAAGAAGGAATGCCAGGCTTACAAGCCTGACGCCTTCGCTGAGAAGAACACATTGGACGTTTTGACAAGATGGCATAATCGGACTGCGCGCTGCTGCCCCCTTGTGGATGGACCGTTTTGCACAGCCAATTACCACTGGTATGCAACTGAAAGTGTCATTGAAGAAGGCACAGGAGAAAAGAGGTATCACACTTCACCTAAGGATTTGCTCTTCTTCCTGATCGTCTCCATCTCACCCTGCAGTTGGTTCACAGTCTCAATCATATTCTGGAAGCTGTCTCGGATATTTCCCATTCCCTCCTTCCGCCAGGATAAACGCAGTTCGTCGATCCACTGCAGCACCTCGTCCAGTTGCTCCTGCGTTTCCTTCTGCTCCGCGAGCTCGGCCAGGAGAGCTCGTTTCGCACACATCTCTGCCTCGTAAGACTTTTGCAGCTCTGCGGTCGAAGCCTCCAGCTTTAAAAGCTCTTCGTTGCTCTCCGGGTTTTTCCGGTGAGACTCGTCTTCGGGCAGAAGGACGTTTTCGGGCACTGAAAGTACACTGCTCACCAGCAGAGCCTCCATGCGAGCCGACAGCTTCCTGAAGCGTTCCTGCAGGAACTGCAGCAGTTTCTGCGTGCACTCTCGAGTCTTTACGCGAAGCTCTTCGGGCGGATCTTTGCCCTGGGACAGTTTTCGGACAAACACTGACTCGACGACTACGAGCATCTCGTACAGACAGTCCTGGAAGGCGCTGTTCATCCTCATCATGCAGGTCTGAGGGGTGAAGCCGAAGAACTGCGCCTCGTACAGCTTGAGGGAATCCGAGGACACGGATCCCACTGCGAAACATATGCCGACTCGTTAGATCACATCTACATCAGTAAACAATGATTTGTTTTTTTTTTTGTTTTGTTTTTTTTAAATATATTTTTTAAAAATCAACAGACATAGAAATGAACATTTCTAGCCATTTCACATGACATGAAAGAGACAGGAATTTATCAGTGCACACTGTAACGCAATCACAGGTTTGGGTTGTACCAACATTTTATTGCTAATTCAGCCGATTCAAAAGGAAGTATACGGAGGACACGCTCCATAACCTGAGCCTTAAGCTATAATAAACATGTTTAACAAAGGAAAAACATCTAATGGATAATACGGTGAAATGTTCTGTGAGAAACATTTACTCAACATGTCTGATGGAGGACTTTCCAATCTCTCACTAACGTGATGAACTGCATTTTTAAAAACACCCAATTAACTTCAAGAGACAAGGAAAAATAAGACTGGCTGGTGGGGGAACTACGGTCATAATCATAAGACTGCTACGATCGAAGTGATGACAAGAACTAACTTGTTTTGCAAACATTACAAATATAATCAGTTGTTTGGAAACTGGACAGGAAAATAAAACTTCTACTTGGTTTCACTTAACTATCCTCATCAAGGATTTTTAAACATGCTAGTTTTCACAAATCTTGCAGCTTAATTGGTCAACGCATCATATGGGATTTAACAAATTCAGGGCATTGATTTTTCTTTGGAAATCTGTTACTTATTGGTATATACTTTTACATGTTTGCCTTTAGCTACAGCTAGCATAAAAGTCATCGTTTTATTTTTCAGGAAGGTGACCAACAGAAATTTTTTAAATCTCTCAACACAAAAACAAATTATTGGAAAACCTATTTCCTGACACATAACGTTATATTATAGCTCAAATTCTGACATCTTGTTAGATGATGTTTCGAGCCAGAAGACAAACTGTTTACACAACAGTCTTTTCTGTCAATGACCCATTTCCATTTAAATGACTTTTAATCTATCAAACTATACAAAAATACACACGTCATTCTAGTGATTAAAAAAATAAATAAATAAAATAACACACACAAACACACACACACCATATGAATATAGTACAAGACAAATTTCTTAAATTCGTTGTGAAAATCTGACCACTGAGTGTTATCACAATATATCTAAAACGTTAGAAACACATTTACTCAAAGATTGGTTTGTGATATGCAAATCGGCGCATTTAATATTCTAATATTTTATTTGCATATTGAATTATATTACAGGAAATTACTGTTATATGGGTTTAAAAAATCGCATTTTGAAATGTGTAAAGGAAAATTATAAGCATCCTATTTTGTGGTGCTTGGCTTTAAGGTGAAATAAAATATGAAAAGTTATTAAATTTGAAATATATTACATATAAAACACATTGCATACCGTTTTGTTTGTTTAATACTTCTAATCACACCACAAACAAGCACGCGCGCAAAAAGCGCTTTAAAACGTGACTATACAGAAGATTGAGAACTTCCTAATGGACAAACAGATTAAGAAAGAAAGGGGGGGGGAAAATTAAAAACATATTAAAGTCTCTCACTGTTTGTTTCTCGGTCCTCCGCCATTTCCAAAGCCCGCGCGCCAAATGGTTTTTCTTCGCGGCTTTGAAGATGACGCAGTGACGTCAGTGCTCTGCCCTCTAGTGGTCAGGATGTATTCATTTCCTGTTTCTCGACTAGCTTCGAAACAATTTATAAATATATGTACGCGCCATGAAAATACAAAAAAAAAACCCAACGATTTCCACTAGATCAGAACACCAGCACCATGAAAATGTCACACTTCAGTAACCCGGACGAATCAGAAAGTGACACTTAAACGTTTAAACACAAGGCAGCGGGAGACTGATTGAATCCCAAATGCATCCAATTTGATTGTTTAGGGCACTACATAGGGTGTATCACACCTTATTCCACCCCTTTTTTTGTAGGCAACATATATAGAAACTAGCGAGCTGTTTGAGATATAGCCGAAAACGTTTCCGAGCAATCGGAAGCTCCGCTGAGCGACCAATCACATTGCTGCGCGTGCCCCTGAGGTATCTCTCAGTAGCCAATAAGAGATGTATATCTCAAACTCCGCCCTCTTTATTTGTTTCTCTATGTAACGACGTGTCAAGAGATACCGGAAGTGTAACAGTCGTCAAGCCAAAAAAAAAAAATAAATATATAGTAAAAATGGCTTACCAGACATTCCAGCAGGAATATTTACAGATCCCAGTGGTTACAAGGACGTACACAACGGCCTGTGTGCTCACTACAGCGGCTGTTGTAAGTAAAATTTATAAATCATGTCATATTTTAACATTCAGGGACGGTTAGGGAGTAGTGAGTGACGTTTTCGAAGAGTTGGCTAGTTTGCTAGCTAGCTAGTTAGCGGTTTGCTAACAGCTGGGAGTTTTAACTTGATCACAGACATGGCGGCGTGTGTGAGCTGGTTATATGACAGCTGTAGACCCGTGGAAAGGAAGTGAGTTTGTAACAAAGCGATTGATTTCCAGCGCGTTATGAGCCGTGATGCCCTGATGACATTAGGGTCGAGAGTGAAAAAGTTCACCTGCCTCTCAGTACAAGTCAGCTCGATCATCCACTGTAACTTGTGTTACAGTACAGATGTCAGAACAGATGTTACTGCATCATCCTGGTGTTTCTTTAATGTTTAAAAGAAAAATTGCTTAACATGAATAGTTCACTGACGACAGCGGGGTTTATCTATTCCAGATGATTGCATATAGAATCACTTTCACACAAGGTGATGAATAAGGAATAACCCACTTCAGGACACGCTGTTCTAGAAAAATAATCAATGACAGGGTGGTGTGGTGCGATATAGTGTTACTGTTTCCACCCTGAAAGTGTTTTATTGCTCTTGTACCCCAGCGAAAGTTTCAATAAATTAAAGAACGACTTTTCTTTAATCCACAAGGGAGAAAATACTTTTTTAATCCATTTACAGATACGTTAAACATTGTAGAACATCACGACACAAGTTAGTTGTTATGTTGAGTTGCCTAATACAAAGAGCCGGAATTTCCTCACGTTGATGTTTAGTTATCTAAATCAGTATGTTGGTTATGTTTAACATGCATCTCTCTCTCTCTCTCTCTCTCTCTCTCTCTCTCTCACACACATTTCCTCCCCACAGCAATTAGAGCTCATTACGCCTTTCCAGCTGTACTTCAACCCTGATTTGATATTAAAGCAATACCAGGTGAGTGCGTCGCGCTTCGTCAGTACTCCGTTTCACGCTTTCAGAAGTCAACGTTAAATAACGTGAGACACGCCGTCCTTTGCAGGTATGGCGGCTCGTGACCAACTTTCTGTTCTTCGGCCCCGTCGGCTTCAACTTCTTGTTCAACATGATCTTTTTGTATCCTTCATGGCGCGATCACGCTTGCGACTGGGAACGTGTACGCCGGAGGAACGCTGTCAGTTTCTCATTCGCAAAAAAAAAAAAAAAAAAGGGCCTTAACCTGATCGCTACAGATACCGCTACTGTCGAATGCTGGAGGAGGGCTCGTTCCGGGGCAGAACCGCTGACTTTGTCTTCATGTTCCTGTTTGGCGGTCTACTCATGACCGTATCCTTGACATTAGTTTTGGCAAATTCCACTTTGGGACGTGCTGTTATAGAGAAAGGAAAAGCTTCAGATTAACTCCACTTTGGATTGATCATTGATAATTTTCCCTATAACAGCATGTCGTGGAGTGTTTTATTCTGAAACAGTATTTTTCTGTGCCATGAAAGAGCGAAGCCGGAATCATTTCCGAAGCTCTAGGTTGCCCCGGATTCGTTTTTCCCACCCTTAATGCGCATGTAGATATTTGGCATGTTTGTGAGTCTTGTGTTCCTGGGCCAGGCGTTCACTATCATGCTCGTGTACGTGTGGAGCAGACGGAACCCCAACGTGCGAATGAACTTCTTCGGCCTGCTCAACTTCCAAGCCCCTTTCCTGCCGTGGGTCCTCATGGGATTCTCCCTGCTCCTGGGCAACTCCATCATCGTAGACCTTTTAGGTACATATTCAAATTAGGCCACTACTTCAGACTTATTAGTGTTGTTAATGTAGACTTGTTTGTACTGGTAGCGCTCAAATAATATCCACCTCTGGTTATGCCTCGATATGAGGAGTAGGAATTAGCGATTGTTTCCGATATGCCTTTTTTATTCTTCTTCTGTGCAGGCATTGCAGTCGGGCATGTGTATTTCTTCCTGGAGGATGTATTTCCCAACCAACCCGGTGGAAGCAGATGGCTAAGAACTCCTTCTTTTCTGTGCGTTCCCGAGCGTTTTATTCCTCTTATATGACATGTGTTTTAAATATGAACGAACGATGCGTCATACCTCTTAACTGTTACAAAATGCTGACACTGGAGACTCCTTCCATTCGCGTACAGCTCTACGCAAAAATATCAACGATTGCGCATGTATGGGAATTCTGTTTATGCGGAGTCCCCGTGTAAGTTGTCGCCATAGAAACGATAACACATTAGAACCAGTGCATTAATGTAATACTGTTATCTGACTTGCAGATGGAACTCCTGTCAGAGCTGCTAGTATTAAAATAAATAAAGAAATAAACACCCTCTGACCAGTCAGAATCGAGAATGCATCAGTTCTGTCGTATAATGGGATATAGGTTATGCATCTCTGACTCTTATTCTTTCCGCAGTAAAATGCTGTTTGACACACCAGAGGAAGATCCCAACTACAACCCCCTCCCAGAGGATCGCCCAGGAGGGTTTCCCTGGGGCGAGGGCCAGCGTCTAGGGGGTTAAACTTCAGCGCCACCGCTCCGAGCACACATCCATGGACTCCTTCTCATATTCTCTTGTGCTGTAAGAAAAGACTGGGACTCGGTCCGCTCGTCCTGAGCGAGGCCTGCAGTGTGCGTGCGGGTACTTTTTGTTCCCCCTCCAAGCTGCTTGTAAGACCCAGACTGACACTCGGACTGCGTGTGTGGGGTTGAGACCGAACTGGAAGTTTCAGCACTGTTGCTCTTGCAGTTTGTTTGTTTTCTTTTGTTTTTGTTTTTTTTCCGTCGTGTCGTGCAACAGTGATCACTAATGTGGAGCTACTGCAAACAAAATAATGCTGGATTGACTGAAGCCAGAGCAATTGTAATTTTACTTCTTTCTTTCTTTCTTTCTTTCTTTTTTTTTTTTTTACAAAAATAAATGTATATGACACATGCAGTTATCTTTAACTGTTGGTTGAATGTTCTTTCTGTCTGGATGTCAAGAATCTTCTGATCTTTGTTTAAAAAAAAAAAAAAATAGGGGTGAACAATACTGCAATCAAATAATTCAAATTAATAATAATAATAATAATTAGGAAAGATTAGTTTACAAACAAGATTCATATTGTTATGTATTTGGCCTCATACATATGAATAAAGTCAATAAAAGGTTGTTTAAATAGCAGCAGGTGGTTCATTACACAGTGAAACTGCAGTTTCAGTTCTTTTCTAGACCAGAGTAATCATCACGCTGGCTCGCTCTGATTGGCTGCCTGCAGCGAGAGGTCACATTATGCGGCTGAAACTATCAACAGAATCACGTTTTTCATAAATTACCTTGACAAAACAAATTCAGTGGTGCTACGGGTGAACATCTGTATTTCCATCCAGCTGTACATTTTTTATATTAACAAAGTATTGGAGGGTTGTAATAATTTAAATGGAATCATGATGGTTGAAAGGTTCAAAGTGGGTTTTTTTTCCCCATGTGTGAGTCACTGATATGTTTACAGGGTTTTCATACATACTTGAAAGACTTAATTTTTGTATCATTTTAAATAGAGGACTAGAGCATGTTGGGGTTTTTTTTTTCTCTCTTAATTTTCTCATTGTAAGTAGAGCTAATAATATCTGGTATTAAAAAAAAAAAAAAAAGTTTTTATAGTTTCAGAATTTCAGAACTAGTTTTCATTCAAAGAACAGGTGAAGCATCAACGGGTAACGATCAACGTGATTCTACCACCACTGTGCAGATAGTGTTTCTCAGGGTGATGAGCAGTATTGGGTTTCCACCAAACCTAACTCTCTATGCTAAGGCCAATGTATTTTTATTTATTTATTTTGGTTCTGGTTTGGTCTGATCAGACCGGAGAACGTTTTCCCACATGTTTGCTGAGTCTCCAAAAAATCTTTTGGCAAACTCCAACCAGGATTTAATAAGTCTCACCACGCTACTATAATGTCCAAGATTTGTGGAGTCTCCAGCTTATGGTAGTCCTGCGAACAGCTTCTCCCATCTGAGCTGTCGATCTCCCAAGTTCCTTCAGAGTCACCCTTTGGCCTTTTGCCCGGTTCTCTGACTAACACCCTCCTTACTCCTCTTTTAGGGCCTCACTTGTCCTACATTTTTCAAATCTTGGATTTAATAGTGGTATGCAAGGCACTGTACCTGCTTGCTAACATTGTCATTTTTCCACTTAAACATGAAAGCTACAGGCTATGCCCAAGTTAAATATTATATATATTATAAAACTGATTAACATTTCCTAGAACTTTACAGTTAGCTATTGTCGTAACCTTTCTTATTCATAAAAATAACTTGAATTGGTTAACTTACCAACAACAAAAACGTACTAATTATAGCAAGCGGTTCATGTGAGCCTTTGTTTCATGATGTTGTCTCGTCATTGAATGTCCTGTTCATTAGGCAACATACTGCTAACTAGGTGTACAAAAACATTTTAGGTCACTTCTAATTAAACAGCACATGAACATATGGTATTTGGAGCAAATAAACTAAATTATGGTCTGACTGCAATGACGAGTATATTTTTTCATGACACAAACTTGTTCACACAGCAAAGAACACGAGAACGCCAGGTTAAATTTATTCTCACCAAAGCCATGTGACGTGTGAGTATGGAGCTTATACTGCGCTACACTGGGGAGGGAAATCCAGAAATTTTTCTTTAAAAAAAAAAAAAAAAAGCCTTTTAAATACGTTTCCATGTTACATGATTGAAACAAACGCAGCATTAACTTACAGGCAGATAGTGAGTGGTGGACTTGGTTGCCACTGGGGGAGTTGTGCAGGAAAGTAAATGCAAGCTGTGTAGAAAAGAAGTAGATTGCACTGATCAGCTATAACATTACAGCCTCCTGCCTAATATTGTGTAGGTCCCCCTTGTGTTATCTTGCTGAAAGAGGCCACTGCCATTAGGGAATATGAAGGGAATTTTGCCATGAAGGGGTGTACTTGGTCTCCTACATCCACATGAATGCCAGGACCCAAGGTATCCCTGCAGAACATTTCCCAGAGCACCATACGTCCTCTGTTAGCTTGCCTTCTTCCCATAGTGAATCCTGGTGCCATCTCTTCGCCAGCTAAGCGACGCACACACACCTGGCTGTTGACATGATGTGAAAGAAAACGTGATTCATCAGACCAGGCCACCTTCTTCTATTGCTCCATGGTCCAGTTCTGATGCCCACCTGCCCATTGTAGGTGCTTTCAGCGGTGGACAGGGGTCAGCATGGGCACTCTGACCAGTCTATGGCTACGCAGCCCCATACGTAGCAAGCTGCAATGCACTGTGTGTTCTGACACCGTTCTACCATAGCCAGCATTAACTTTACCAGCAATCTGTCAAACTGGAATCCGACCAGACGGTCTAGCCTTCACACCCCACGTGCATCAGTGAGCTTAGGGCACCCATGACCCCGTCATCGGTTCACCGGTTATCCTTCCTTGGACCACTTTTGGTAGGTACTAACCACTGCATACTGGGAACACCCGACAAGACCTGCCATTTTGGAGATGCTCTGATCCAGTCATCTAACCATCACAATCTGGCCCTTGTCAAAGTCACTCAGATCCTTACGCTTGCCCATTTTCCCTGCTTCCAACACAACAACTTTGAGAACTGACTGTTCACTAGCTGCCTAATAAATCCCACCCCTTCACAAGAGCCATTGTAACGAGATAATCGATGTTGTTCACTTCACCTGTCAGTGGTTTTAATGTTATGGCTGATATTTGTATATGACATCTGTGACAAGCAGCTGATTAGATGTTTACAACCTTCTATATATAATTATTCTAAATAAAAAATTCTGAACAATTACACTTTTGTCAGCTAGGATTTGCAGTTTGCATGAAGGAAATAGTAGTATTGTTAAATGATTCAGAATCTTTGATCAGGGATTTCTCCAAAAGAAAAAAAAAGTCTGAGATATTCACATGATATTCACATCCAGTGCACTGGTTTAGTTTATATTCACATTATCTAGACAGCAGATACTGTGCTGTGTGTGGTATTTAAAACATAAAATAGTGATTTAATATATTATATATATATATATATATATATATATATATATATATATATATATATATATATATATATATAAAATTAACCTAAGCACATCTCTGGGAAATACTTGGAAAACTACAAAAGTCTAGTAGGTTCTAGAAAAAGAAAAAAAAAAAGAATATATAAAATTACACTACATATCTCTTTGCAAAAGAGACATCAACATCCTCATGAAACAAAGTGCTAAGTTGGAAGGAGGTCCAAAGTTCGGTGCAGAACCTCTGGAAGAAGTTTTGTACTTCTTGGAATTCTCTGTTGTCTTTTCCTTATGAACGTGCGGAAAGATTAGTCTTTTATGCCACATCATCATAGTCCTCATTGTCGGAGTGGAGCTTATCCACATCGTCGTAGTTTTCTGACCCAGTGTCTGACACCTCCTGGAGCGGAGGTGGATCCAGGTCCAGGTAATCTGGCAACGATGAGACGTCTTCGTAGCTGTATCGCTCTGCGAAAAAAAGAAAAGCGTGTGAATAAACACGAACTCAGATCAGATCACCCGTTATCAAATGAAGTCTATTTTCTACGGTGAAGAGTCCACGTATGAACAAAATGCAGTCACACCAATGAAAAACCGTATTGTTTTTCCATTAGTGACATGCTGAAAAAAAACCATACTATGCTGAAAAGCAAAACCTTTATTCCATTTCTCTTGAGTCGTCTGATCTCTTTAATGAAAAACAATCAGCAAGGGATTGCATTTTAATAATTAAACAATGAATCTGTGTCAGCGGTGTTGCATTGTGTTTCACTTTTATCAGTCTGTTGCATTCGTGCCATACTGAAATGCAATCACTGCCCGAGCTAAACCGTACTCCAGGAGAAGGGCCTGAAAGTGGTATTTTCCAATTGGGATAACCATTTGTGTATCGCATTACAAGTGTTCTCGCCGTTGTGCTTGCTTTTCACTATGGCACTGAATCTTCTCCATAATTTTCAACCTCCATTTGTCATGATAAAGAACATCTACTCTAGGTATGTACACTATATGGGCAAAAGTTTGTGGATATCTGGCCATCACACCAATATGTGTTTTTTGAACATCCCCTTCGAGATTTAGTCCACCTTCACTGTTATAATAACTTCCACTCTTCTGGGAAGGCTTTCTACTTGATTTTGGAGCATGGCTGTGTGGAGTTGTGCTCATTAGCAACAAGAGCATTACTGAGGTCAGGCGACGTTGGATGAGAAGTTCCACTTCATCCCGAAGGTGTTCAGTGGGGTTGAGGTCAGGGCTCTGTGCAGGACATTGGAGGACTTCATGCCGGAAAAGGGTTGGGCCTCTTAGTCCCGGTGGAGGCAAAGTGTAATGCAACAAGACATCCTGTACAATTGTGTGCTCCCAACTTTGTAGCAACTTTTCAAGGGAAGGGTTGCATATGGATGTGATGGTCAGGTGTCCACAAGCTTTTGGCCATGTAGTGTATTAAGGAGGTATGCTGCGTCCACCTTGAGCACTCTGAGCAGGAGAAAAAACTGACTGCCGCTACCTATGGTGAAATAAACTGAAAACCTGAGTCGCTTAGTGTAGAGCTGAGCTTTGTAATCATGATAATTCTCTACTCCTATCTGAATGCTATACCTTTCACACTGAAAATGGAAAATGGAAAGCTGAACCCAGTATATAACAAGTTAATGATGAACAAACGAAGTGGCCCAAGCTCAAAAATAAATAAATACAATACAATACAATACAATACAATACAATACAATACAATAAAGGAAGGTCACTGCACTTCCGCCATTTTGATTTAGCAGCTGTATCTTACTTAGCACGATTTTGCAAAGTTACACACGCAAACAAATCTGAATAAACGAGCCAAGCGTTGTTAAAAGAAGTCGAGATCAAAACATACATCCTATATTAAAGATTATTTGATTCGGGACTGTTTTATTCTGCAATTTTATGCTGCCACTTGCGATTACTAAATAGAATGTTTTGTGCGTTTACTTGACGCCGCCATTTTGTCCTTCATCCTAATCCGTCTGATTGTTTTCTTAAAAAAATAACTCTTTTGAAGGGTTTTACTTGAGTTACTTGTTACTTGAGTGTGGTTCGGCTCTAAAAATGAACACATTAAAATCGACAGAAGGGGGCAGTATAGACCTAAAACCTTAACCATCAATAATCCATCATTAATTTCAGGAAGGGAACTGAGTGTATGAGGAAATGTCATAAAATGAAAGTTTTAACCTTGTGTGTGTGTGTGTGTGTGTGTGTGTGTGTGTGTGTGTGTGTGTGTGTGTGTGTGGCCAAAAAAAGTGCGGAACTCAGATTCACCAAGCTAAGCTGCAGACTTTTTAAATTTCCTTCGGGGAGGTAAAGGACTCCCTGAATATCCTATCAGTGGACTGGGGGTCAGCAAAATCATGTTCTTTTATAGTTTGTTTCTTTAATTATATAAAGACAAGAATATTGAAGGAATACTCCAGCTTTTTAAACCCTAATTTCTCTCCAAACTTTAGCGTATGTGGGTTTATCACAGAAAATAATTTTGACACAAAACCTGTTCGCTTAAAACTTCAGAATAGTCAAAGTCGAAGGGCCGGGGTTGAACACATTTTTAAAACACACACTATTGTAGAAAGTCCCTGCTGAAAAACCCCCCAATAGAAACCTGTATAGAAGTTTTAATGGTTATAATGGGAATTATATTGGTTTTAATGGAAACTGTAATGGTGCCTGTGGGTCTATACTGGTCATCTGTCACCTTCTATTGGTGGCATGTTTTGTTTAGTGGACACCATTAAGGACCAGTAATGGTAATGATTTTAATGGTTAACAGCTGATGGATTGTAATGGTATTTGTCGTGGAAACCATTATAATTTCTGTGCTGGTATTTGTAGTGGAAACCATTAGAATTTCTTTGGTGAGTTCTATTGTTTTGTTTGTTTTTTTCAGCAGGGGTTTTTATGAATTCCTCAGCCAAAGATATAAATGAAGCTCAACATCTGTATTATTTATTAGAAGATTCACAAGTTTGTGCTTGTGCATTAACAGTGTAGCCTGATCACACATGGATACCACACAACCTTTGGGAATGTCGAAGTAACTGGAACTACATTACACTGTACAACTCCATGTTTGGTAATGATTCTCATATGGTCTGTCTCATCCTAGGTCCTCTGTTCTGAGATTGCATTGGTTGTGGTGTTGAATTTGTTTGAAATGTTTATTGCAGTGCTCAACAACTGCCCTTGGAATTATGTTAGAAGTGAGTTGCGAGGAAACAGGTTTTCTGTTTAGGTTTTCTCAGTACAGGGAAAAATATCAAAATCCTTGGCTGTAGTAATCACAGATATGCTGCACAGATATGGTAGAGACTGGGGCATTCCTTTACGCTTGCTACTGAAGACAAGAGCGTCACAGAGACCCTCCTTCCCTTGTACTGCAAGTGGCTAGGCATGATATAATTGATGCACACTTCTGGTTGCATTTGAAAAACACCATTTAAGCAGAAGATAAGAGCAAGGTACTTGTTGGATTAAAAAACAACAACAACAACAACAACAACAACCCAAAGATCATTTTGCAAATGTCATTCAATCTCACCACTCTGAGGTCTGTCCACATCATCGTAACTCTCTGAGACACTGTTGTTGTCCTGAAAGTTGATGCGGGTCTCGGGAGGATTGCTGATAACAGGTTTCTGTAAAGAGGAAGTTTCATCTTCTACCATAGGGTTTTCAGCCACCTCCTCATAACTGTTGGTCACTGGCAAATAACACAGCATTGGACAATTTTTCATCATTATTATCTCTGAATACGGAATACTAACGAATATTATTTAATCTCTACTTTATATATTGGTTTTGTTTTCAAATGCAGTCTAAGAACCATGCATGAGGAACACAGGAATGACAGAATGAACAAAAAGGAACATTAAAAAAAAGAAGTGATACTAAAACAGGGTAGTAAAGAAAGCTCTATCTGTTAGCGACAGGAACGACGGAAACATATGTTCGATTTACTCAAATGCAAATATACAGAAGTATCTTTTTAGTATTTTTTTTTTTTTTTTACATGTGACTGATCAACTTTTAAGTAAACCAAATCCTTCAGATTTTTTTTTTTTTAAACCAAAAAACGAGATCCTTCACATGTCGGTCATAAACCTCCTCATAACCCTAACCATTACGTGTAAGCTGTGGAGATCCAGTGCAAAAATAATGAAGTGAAATTTGCTCATCATATATTTATTTATTTATTTATTACTTATGTTTTTCTTCCCCTTCTCCTCCCTTTTTTAGGGTGAGTACGACCTTCGTCTTGGTAGGCTGACCACTTTAATAGGAATACCAGTACCCATGATCATTAATGCAATTATCCAATTAGCCACGTGGTCGCAGCCCATTGCATACAACCATGCAGATACAGGTCCAGAGCTTCACATGGTCACATCAAACATCAGAATGAAGAAAAATTGTGAGCTCTGTGACTTGGATGTTGGTACCAAATGGGCTGCTTTGAGTAGTTCATAAACTGCTGATCTCCTGGGATTTTCACACACGACAGTTGCTAGAGTTTACACCGGTTCGAGTTAACAGGATCCTCAAATAATCACTCTTCACAGTCTCGGTGAGCTGAAAAGCATCCCAGAATGCACATGTCGAACATTGAGGAGGATGGGCTACAACAGCAGAAGACCACATCGGGTTCCACTTCTGTCAGGTAAAACAGGAATGTGAGGCTATCACAGATTCAACGAAACCGGACAGCTGAAGATTGGAAAAAGACCAGGTGATGTTTTCCCTTCAGCTGCCTAGTTCCGGTGAGCCTGTGCCCACTGTGGAACTCAGAAGTTCCTTCGGCAACTTGACATTTTCTCTCCCCCAAAAAAAGAACTGCATAATAATTAATAATAAAAAAATGATAACTTTTCATGTTTAAAGGTTAGCTAAAGCATGTGTTAGTCCCTAAGCAGCGTTAGTCTCTTAGTCACAGTCTTGTATGTTTTAGTTGTGTATTTTGTTACTGTAAAAGATTTCTTGCCCTCAATGCAACTTAACTGAACAAAATAAAATAAACAAAAATAAATAAATAAATAAATAAACAAGATGCTAATCCTTACTGGACTCTGTGTCAAATTGGCTTCTTGGAGGAAGTGGAGGTCTCACATCTTCCTGACCATTATGCTTAAAAGTGCTGGCCCTGCAATGGAAATATGTCGTAGATCTTACGTATCTTCATCACTTTTTAAGAGTATCGAGGTAGTTCGTAAGGTTTACAGCATACTCGACAACATACAGATTTGTACTTACATTTGAAAACTTGACTGAGCGTCATTTTGAGATGTTGCAGCATACTTTGCAACTGAAAGAGGAAAACAACAATCAAGTCGTGTCAGATCTCTGATACATACAGTGGGTATAAAAAGTCTACATACCCCCGTTAAAATATTTTGTTGTTTTTTTTTGTGATGAAAAAGATAAATCAGGTGGAAATTACAATGTATAAAAATGAAGTGAAGAACAATCAGGTAAAAACTATTTAGGTGCAAATAGGAAAAAAGAAAAAAAAAAAAAAAAAGTCACAATACCCTGGTTGTATATGTGTGCAAACACTTTTATAACTGTAGATGTGGCTGTGTTCAGAATAAACCGATCACATTCAAGCTCATGTTGTAAAATAATTGTCACGCAGTTCTCATCGATGAAGTTATTCTGATTAACCCCAAATAAAGATCAGCTGTTTCTGTAGGATTTTCTTGACAACGTCTTGGTTTCATTTGACACACAGCCATGGTGTGTAAAGAACTGATAAAACCTGTACAGGGTCTCACTGTCTAAAGGAATCAATCAGGAGAGGTGTATAAAAGAATTTCCAAAACATTAGATGTACCATGGAACACCGTCATTGGATGTACATGGAACAGGACGTCCATCCAAAATTTACAAAAGGACAAGATAAAAAAAAAAATACTGATTACTCTTTGTATGTGACAACAATCTCTTGTATTCATCACATGTCTGGGCTATAGGGTAAGGTGGAAGCCTTTTCTCACAGAAAACATCCAAGCCCAACTAAATCACCCCAAACTATGTGGCAAAATATGTTATGGTCTGATTAGAACAATTCCAAGAGGCATAATAATCCAAAAGGTATGTTTGGTGCAAATAAAAAAAAAAGCACATCACCAAAAGAACACTATGCCCATGGTGAAGCATGGTGGTGGCAGCATCATGCTTTAGGGCTGCTTTACTTCAGCCAGAACTGGAGCTTTTATCGAAGTGGAGGGAATCATGAATAGCTACAAATACCAGTCAATTTTAGTGTAGAACCTAGTGCAAAAAAAAACTGAACATGACAAGAAATACCCCCTGACCACTTGACCCAAAGCATACATCCAAATTAACAAAGGAACGGCTTAACCAAAAGATGATCAATGTTTTTGAATGACCTAGCCAGAACCCAGACCTGAATCCAACTACAAATCTGTGGGGTGACCTGAAGCGGGCTGTGCACAGGAGATGCCTTCACTATTTGACGCCTCTAGAATGTTTTTGGATGAAAGAATGGGGAAAGTCCAGACGTGCCACGCTGATATAAAGATGAGTGGTGTAATAAAATCAAAAGGTGCGCCAACAAAGTATTAGTTTAGGGGTGTGCACACTTGTGCAACTCGGGTTATTGTACGTTTTTTCTTCTTTTTTTTTTTTCTCCCTATACAAATTTCTGATTGTTTTTCAGTTGATTTGTACATGTTGCAATTTCACATTAAAGGTGTGAAATGATCTGATCTGATTGATCTTATTTTAACAGGGGTTTGTAGATTATATAGATATTTATCTACACACTATATTAGCCACCGCATCTCACCTGACCTTGTCACATGACTGTCTGCACCTGTTCTCAAGTTCACGCTCATTACTGTGCACCTATATATAGCCTCATTCTGTCACTGCATCCCTGCAAAGTTTTTCTATTCTAGTTTTTGTATTGTGATTTCTCTATGATATCCTGTTTGCTGACCGCCTGACTCTTTTGCCTGCCTTGACTCTGAACTTGCCTTACGTGCTGGATTTGTTTGCTGAACTTCGTATATTAAAACGGCTTAAACTACAGTTGCATCCGCCTCCGTTGTGACAGAATGAGACACAACCTTGGTAAATATGAGCAAGGAAGGCTGTGAAAAATTGTCTTTATTGTTTAACCTTTTGATCTTTCGTTAAAAAAAAAAAAATCACAGAAATACCCTGCTCTCATGGATATCAAAGCATTTCAAACACAACACAGGTTTATTAAAAAAAAAAAGTTACATTTAGGTGTGCAACATTATTGGCACCCCTATTAATTCATATGAGAAAAATATATATTTGAAGTATATTCCCCATTGATATCTTACCTTTTTTTTTATTTAAAAAAAAAAATTTTTTTTAAGTACACCTGGGTGACTAGGAACAGAGAATTGTTTAACCATGACTTCCTGTTTCATAAGAGTATAAATATGAGGTAACACTACCTTCCCAAATTCCTTTAGTCATTCATAACAATGGGTTAGACCAAGGAATATAGCTGTGATGTGCGGCAAAAGGTTGTTGAGCTTCACAAAATGGGAAATGGCTATAAGGAAATAGCACAAGCGTTGAAAATGTCCATTTCCACCATCAGGGCAATAATTAAGAAGTTCCAGTCAACTGGAAATGTTACGAATCAACCTGGAATTGGACGTGTGTCTGTATCGTCTCAACACACTGTGAAGGACCTGGACATTCTGTTCGAATACATGGCATCATGGACTCTATCAAATATCAACAGATATTAAATGAAAACATGACTGCCTCTGCCAGAAAGGTTAAAATGGGTCGTGCTTGGATCTTCCAGCAGGACAATGATCCAAAACATACATCAAAATCAACACAAAAATGGTTTACTGACCACAAAATCAAGGTTCTGCCATGACCATCCCAGTCTCCTGACCTGAACCCCATAGAAAACCTGTGGGGTGAACTGAACAGGAGAGTCCACCAGCGTGGACCTCGAAATGTGAAGGATCTGGAGAGGTTCTGTATGGAGGAACGGTCTCAGATCCCTCGCCATGTATTCTCCAACCTCATCAGGCATTATAGGAGAAGACTCAGAGCTGATATCTTGTCAAAGGGAGGCAGCACAAAGTATTCACTAAAATGGTGCCAATAATTGTTACACACCTATATTTAACAAAGCTAAAAAAAAAATGTGATAAACCTGTGTTTTGTTTGCAATTGTTTAATATCCATGAAAAGAATTATTATTAATTTAATAAGTCACATTTGATCAATTAATTCTCCAGACTGAAATGTGTTTTATCTTTTAAGCAGAACATACAATTTTCATTAATATAGAGATTGTACAAAGCAATTATAAATGCTGTTATAGGAAAACATTAGAAAAATAAATGATGTTGAGGTGTGATTATTTTCCTATAACAGCAAGCATTTTCCTCTTATACCGCGGCAAATGGACAATTATTCATTTATTTTATTCATTTGAAAAACAACCCAAACTTACTGATCCATTTTCTCTACCGCGTATCCTACACAGGGTTGCGGGGCAACCTGTAGTCCATCCCAGTTGGGGGACACCCTGGACAGGGTGCCAACCCATCACAGGGCACAATCGTACACATACACACACGCGTCCATTCAGACAATTTGGAAATGCCAGTCAGCCTAAAGTGCATGTCTTTGGACTGGGGGGAAAAACCAGAGTACTCGGAGGAAACTCCCAAAGCACGATGAGAACATGCGAACTCTGTGTCGACACGGGGGTGGCGGAAAACGTGCTAGCAACTAAGCCACCATGCCCGAGGAAACTCCTTCCATAAATGTTAAAACATATCTCTATTTACATCTCTATATCACAGATTATACTTTTTTTTTTGTTAAATAACAACACTCTCGCATTTACCTTTCCTTCCTATGCACATGTTGATGATGATGAATAGAATGACTATCACCAAGCTTGATGCAAAGACACCTCCTATTATTAGCAAGAGAAATTTCTGAAATTCCATCCTGGTGATAAAAAAAAGACACACACAGACACACACACACACACACACACACAAAAATCGACAATGTATCTTCGATGGTGTTTAGGCTCAAACAGTGCAACACACAATGACTATCATTACTGCAATCTTTCAAATGCAGTCAGCTATTATGTGGTGTGTATATATAGTACGTATGCCTGTTAAGGTTGTCATATCAGTTTGTATTAGTTCCTCTTTCTGCGGCTGACCACATAAGCACACGCTTTGCTGAGGCTCAACCGAGCTGATGTTTCCTGAGAGGAAAACCATCATACTCGTCTTTTCTAAATAGCTTCTCTGTCTTTAAAGTTGAAGCGTTTCATACAGCCCCAGTAGACGTAGAGAGGCTTAAATCTCGCCACTTTATCTTTGCTTCTAAGCCCCCCAAAAACGCCGTGTCATACTTTATCCATAACACACAACATCCTGTCCAACACAGCAGGGAAAAGAAGTTATTTTCATCGTATGATTATTTGAATGAACTTATTTGAAACAGTCCTTCTTAACAGAAATAGATTGAACTAAAAAAGGTTGCTCTGCAGAACCTGAGAGTGGATGAAGTAAATAATAAAAGCAGTTTCAAGATTACATTTAAGACGATTTAAACAACAAGAGAAAAAGATGGTAACTTTTGATTAGAACGTTTTATGCTCTTTTTAAAGACCTAGTATTGAATATAAATCTATAACTCGTTCAGGTTTCCATTTTAATTGCGACATTAGAATACAGTTTACTGCAATCTACTGCATTGTACATGGCTACACTATTACAAACAAACTTTAAGGGTTCTTCTGTCCCTCTGAAGAATATTTGAAAGGTTTAACCCTTTACCTTCCCAGTAGAACACTTTTGGGAAGCTACGAACCGTTAACTAACGCACAAGCCCTTCTTCTTTTTACTAAGTGTGTAATGAGGGTATAAAACTACACCAGAAAAAAGAAAAAAACCAAACAAAACAACAACAATAAAAAACTAGGCCTGTGTGTTTAGCAAAAGTACTATTGTAAGGAATATATTTTACATCAGTTACCTTTATCTTCTTGGATCATAAATCTCCATGACCATTTAAACGACTGAGATAGAGCGGCTGATTGAAGAGTGTGTGACAACAGTGACTTAAGTTCTCAAAAAAAAAAAAAAAGAAGCTTCCTGTTGATCTTCCCGAACACCCATCATCCCTCCCACAACAACTGACTGGTGTGTTACTTGGAAGATATTTCAGTAGTAGGATTGCGAAGTGAAGTGTGTGTCTATGAAATCAAATAAATAAATAAATAAATAAATAAATAAATAATGATAATAATAATGAGAATGAAAGAGTCATTAGATGTTCTATTGCAAGGCGTAATAGTAGTACTTAATATACAATAATATATAAAATCCCTTACTACTAAAACTGATTAGATGCCTACCTGCAACTGATTTTTGATTTTTATAATCAGGAAAATTGAAAATGGAGCAGTATATACACGCTGACCATTTCACGTACAGTAGTGTGGACTATTATCTTTATGATGCACAGTATGTGTCTGTAGCTTATGTCTGTGTCTGACCTCAGGCTTGCTTTTTTTTTTTTAACATATACCACAGCATTGTTGAAGTCTGATTGGTCAGATTTAATTAGCCTTCTCTAACCGGATTTGAGAATAGAATTCGAAATCACAAGTTTATGTTTAATGTACTCGTTGTGATACATTCTTGTTTCTAAGAACTTACACACGGGACTTGTATAGAGAACATCCATTATCTAAAACTAATAATAAACAGATTAAAAATATGTTGTGTAATAAAAAACAAACAAACCTTTATTTATTTATTTATTTATTTATTTATGTAGTTAGTTTGTTTTTCTTTGTCTTGGTAACTTCGAGAGAGAGAGAGAGAGAGAGAGAGAGGGAGGAAGGAGGCTGGTAATGTTATAAGTGATAACAGGAACTAACTTGCCTTTGCAAGTATTAAACAACATTGAATGTAACTTCAGTGCTGTGAAAAAGTATTTGCCCTTGTATTTGCCTTCTGTTTTTTTTGTGTATATCTCATGCTAAATAGTTTTATATCTTCAAACGAAATACAATATAAAACAAATTCAACCTGAGTAAACACACAATACAGTTTTTATTTATTCTTTTTTTTAAGCAGAAAAAATAATTATCCAATGCCTATCACCAATTTGGAAAACTAGTGTGCCAGCTTTAGCGGCATTATCCTAACTGTAACCAAACACTTCTGATAACTGGAGATCAGTCTTTCACTTACTTCTAGGACTAGGACTTATTGGATCATTGTCTTGTTGCATAATCCAATTGCACTTGAGTTTACGGACTGAAGACCGGACATTCTCCTTTAGGATTTTCTGGTAGAGAGCAGAATTCACGTTTCCCTCAATTATTGCAAGTTGCCCAGGTCCTAAAGCAGCAAAGCATCCCCACAGCATCACACTTCCACCACCATGCTGGACTGTAGGCATGATGTTCTTTTTGTTGAATTCTGTGTTTGGTTTACGGCAGATGTAACGGGACCCCTGTCTTCCAAACAGTTCCACTTTTGACTCATTAATCCACAGGACATTCTCCCAAAAGGTTTGAGGATCATCAATGTATGTTTTGGCAAAATTCAGACGAGCCTTAATGTTCTTCTGCGTTAGCAGTGGTTTTCACCTCAGCACTCTTCCACGGATGCCATTTTTGCCCAGTGTCTTTCTGATAGTGGAGTCATGAACAGTGACCTTTACTGATGTAAGAAAGTCCTGTAGGTCCTTCGATGTTGTCCTTGGGTCTTTTGTGACCTGCTGGATGAGTCGTTGCTGTGCGCTTGGAGGAATTTTGGAAGATCGGCCACTTCTGGGAAGGTTCACTACTGTGCAGAGTTTTTCCATTTAGAGATAACGGCTCTTGCTGTGGTTCTTTGGAGTCCCAGAGCCTTTGAAATAGCATTGTAACCCTTCCCAGACTGATGTATTCCAATCACCTTCATCATTTCTGGAATTTCTTTTAACTTTGGCATAGTGTGTTACTCCGTAAGACCTTTTAACCAACTTCAGGTTTGCAGTAATCAGGCCTGGTTACATCTAGTCCAGCTGAACCCCATTATGAATGCAGTTTCATAGATTTAGGGAATTATTAACTATGGGAGCAAATACAATTTCACACAGGCCCGGTTGGTATTGGATAACTTTTTGTGCTTCAATAAATAACATTATCATGTAAAAGCTGTATTTTGTGTTTACTCAGCTTGCCTTTGGTTTTTTTTAGCTTAGATTTTGTTTTCATTTCTGAAACAATTTAGTATGAGATATACACAAAACCAGAAGAAATCATGACTGTACAAATGGTTAAAAGTACTACAGTGTGTAACTCATTAACCCTTTAATGCATCAATTATTTTAAAATATATCTAGATCATGTCTTTTTCCTTAAAAAAAAAAATCTTTTAAAAAACAAAGAACCAGTTTTAAAAGCTAAGGCATTCATTGGAATCTGGCACAAAAATAATTTCTTTTACTTTTCATTCGGGATTTTGTTTAGAATTGAGAACTGAGAATGTCCAAATAGTCCAGAAATCAGGATAATGAATTATGTTAAATTCCAGCATTGCTCTGATTTTTGATTTTTCTAAAATATCAACCTTAAATTGACTGTCGGGTTTATGGATGTATGCAGGAAAGGGTTATCCATCCATCCATCCATCCATCCATCTTCAACCGCTTACTCCTTTTCAGGGTCGTGGGGAACCTGGAGTCTATCCCAGGCAGCATCGGGCACAAGGCAGGGTACACCCTGGACAGGGTGCCAGTGCCTCGCAGGGCACACACTCACACACACATTCATACACTACGGACACTTTAGACACGCCAATCAGCCTACCATGCATGTCTTTGGACTGGAGGAGGAAACAGGAGTACCCGGAGGAAACCCCCTCAGCACGGGGAGAACATGCAAACTCCGCACACACAGAGCCGCGGGAGGAAAGGGTTAATAAATATAAAAACGTAACCAATATAAGATGAATAAAGCACTTCAAAATGTGCTGTTATTGGAAAATAATCTACATTGTAGTAGTAACGGTGAATCCACTTCACGCCAGGCTGCATCACACTACCTTGTCACTGATCATTTTCTTATAACAGCAGACTCTACTGTATTTTAATCCTTACTTGATGCACAATGAGGTGTTTGAAAAGCCTAGTAATGCTGCAGTGCCTGATACACTCCCACCACCGCAGCGCTCACTAACATGCCACCCCAACATTAGTATCAATGCTGTTCTGAGATCTAATATAAAGACGCCTTTATTTATCGCATATACATTACAGGACAGTGAAATACCCCAGGTTATTATGAGGCTGGAGTCAGCCATGATGCAGTACCCCTGGAGCAGAGAGGGTTAAGGGCCTTACTCAAGGGCCCAGCTGACATGACGGTAAGTCTTTTGTATACCTCCAAAGTGCACCGTAATGGTAGGTTTACTTGATAAACTGGATAGAATAAACTGTTAGTGTATAGAATGTAGTTCTGGATTCAGTGAACGTAAATACTGAAGCTGAACAGTTTTCGAGAGAAAAATGCAAAGATTTAAAAACAAAAATACAACAACAGTAACATGACCCATCTCCTCCCATTAGCCTCGCGCATGCGCATGCGCAGTACGCCTCGAGTCTACAATGACGTTGCCTAGTCTATGGTCGCTTGTTTTGTTTGGCACTCCCTAGTTTTGTTTCTTCGAGCCGGCGTTTAAAAGTCTGCCCCGGAGAAGCCATGGCCGAAGAGGCCTCGGGAGCCGCCCGCCCGCCCGAGCACGATGGTAAGACCCGTGGGACGCTAAATGTTCTAGTTTGCGGCTTCTTTTCGGTTGAATCCCTCCATGTAGGCCTGCAGGCCTGTGCGCGTCCCCGGACTCGGCGGCGCGCAGTAAGCCGGTGACGCGCTCGCGCTTATCGGATAGAATTTCAGCCTCAATTCTGTGTCATCAAAGTGTTGTTGTTGTTGTTGTTGCCTTTTGCAGCAGTAGGAGCATGTTAAAATATGTCATTAGTCTGTTTACATCTGAGCTTCCGAGCATTAGCCGGCATGCTAGCACTTGCAGGCGCGAAGGCGAGCTGTCAGTCTGCTGGTGAACTTTGACAGCATCGATTCCATGCAGAGACCTGGTGATGCAAGGTCTGTGCACACTGATAAACCCCTGATCACTGTGTCAGCTTGATGGATTTCAGATGAAACCACAGGATGTGGGTGCATTTTAGGGATTGCACATGTCCTGTACGTTGGTCTGTTTCGTGGAGCTCATAAGCTCAAATGATCCTGACCCTGAGTCTTTACTGATAACACACTGGTGCACGTGCTTGGTTGTCACACTGTGCATCATATGAAACCCATTAAAGGAGTGGCTCATGACATTTACACACATTCTTTCTTTTTATTTATTTGTATTTATTTATAGATATATGGCTGAGAGTGCAGAGCAGTGAGCATTAAACATTTTTTTTTTTCTGGTTGTCAATTGGAGTGTTCACACCCAGGCGTAAAACGCATGGCGTCAAAGCATCAATTTTGTGTTTTAACATCGATAGGTTCGTTTCTGACCAACTGGCCAAACCAATAAGATTTGCACTTTTGTTGACGTGCCCGGAGCCGCCGAAGTTACGTAAAAGTACGACTTCATGCTGCTCAAGTACAAAACTGTCTTGCCGCCGACGAAAAAGAAGCCAAAGGAGAAGATGCAAGCAAGTAGCAAGATGAATGTTGAGCTACTGGTGTCTTTGGTGTCTGAACGCCGAGAACTTAATGATCAGTGCCACCGCGACTACAAGAACATTGATGAGTGGGAGTTGTTGTGGCAAGGAATATTATATATAATATATAGATATATATATATGTGTGTATAATTGCATGTAACTTTAATGAATGAATAGCAGATGAGAACTTCATGACTCATTTATGATGCTTTGGCTATTTTTTTGACGACACTGAAATGCAAGCATATATTCTACATAATCCTACACTAGATCACACTTTTCTACAAGAAATAGCATCGTTTCTTTATTTGTCTCTTCCCTGCAGATGATAATCCACTGATTGACAGTCCATTGTATTTATTTTGCACCTGGCATATTTATATCTTATATATATATATATAAAGTATTCTTGACCTCTAAAATATCTAAGTGCCCCATTATTGAGTCGTTGTAAGCTCACATTGACCACAAAAAAGCCTATTCATTGTCAGCACTTCATCAGTCTGCAGAAACATTAACATTTTTGGGCACAACAATAGTTGCCTTATACCCACCCCCCCTCCCAAAAAAAAAAAAAAATCCAAGTCTTCCCATAGGTATGTGAATGCTATTGCTGTGACTTTGAATGCATTCGAATCATTACTTATTTAAAAAGAGTATATTGTTTAAAATGAGAACTTCAAGGATTTAGCTTTAAATAAGTATTTATTGCAGTGGCCAAAAAAACCAAGGACCTTACATTTCGTTAGAACATGTTCGATCAGAATTGCTGTAGTGAGTGCTGGTGCTTACAGAGATTATGTATTAATGTCATTTAGCTAGTTCACAAAACGTGTGTGAACTGCTTTTTGCAAAGACGTAAATACCGGCTCTCTTCTTCTTCTTCTCAGTGATGAGCGGGTGTCAGAAACGGAAAGTTGTGCGGCGCCACCTCGTGTACCGGGGGTGTACTTTCATTCGGCGCGTCGCCCGCGTTTAACGCCTGGGTGTGAAAACGAAAACGCTGCGAAAAACGTACCGGTGTGAACAGGCCTTAAAACGCTGCCATCGTCGCACACAACTTTATCTCGCATGCACGGTTGACCGAAGGCTTGGAAAGCAGCCAATCGTAGTGCGAACCGTAACTGTTGTAACGTAGGTGTAGATGCATTCGGGTAGTTGTGTTTATACAACTATTCGCGACTACAACTACACCGGTGCGCCTAAACGTCTTTTCACACAGTCATTTTCGGTCACAAATGAGACTGAAATGCTCGCACTGTAGAGCCCTGCCCAAACAGGCTGGCACTCTGACGCCTTGTTTCAGAAGGAAAGGCGTCAGCATGCAGCGTCGATTTGGGAACTTGAAGAGATGGAAGCCGCTGACCACCCTTGGGTGTTCTTCAAACTGATGTGGTTTCCTATGTCACAAGTTGTTAAGTAGTCTTGAATAGACTGACAAACCTGCTTTCGGACAGTGATTTAATGATATAACTTATCTGAAGTGTGTTGCAGAGGTGTTAACCGTAATGGGTACACTGCTCGGTTTGATGTAGGCGTGCACATTCTTAGCATTTTATCACTTCTTTTATAATCTCATGCCGCCTTACAAAATGGGGGCTATTTTTATCTTGCAAACACAACAGTGTCCAAAAAAAGCGGCCTGCTCGATCCAAAATGGAGCACCGAATGATGTAACGGTTGCCTGTGGTACAGTATGATGTGCATCAAATATATATATTTAATATTATTTTTTCATGGGGAGCCAAGGGGGGATTTAAAAAAAAAAACATTACCCAGCTGAGGATATACATCTGATGGACCCCTTCAGATTCCTACATCTTTTCCTGCAATGTATTTTGGGGCTTTGGGTCGCACGTGATGATCCTGAATATTTCTCTGTAAACGTACATTTTCACACTCTGCCCAAATATTTGATTCCACACCCAGGACCAGTTCTGGGTTCATTTGAGAGAGGGGCTCATAAACATGTTAAAGAATTCCTTCTGAACAGTTGCTCAGTTACACTGTATGATTAAAGGTTTGTGGACACCTGACCATCACAACTATATGTGGGACTTCCCCCAGACTTTTGCCATAAATTTGTACAGGGTGTCTTTGTATGCTGTAGCATTATAATTTCCTCTTCACTGGAACGAAGAAGTCGAGCCCGGACCTGTTAAAGCGTGACAATGTCCCGGTGCACAATGTGAGGTCTATGAAGACATAATTTGCCAAGGTCGGAGTGAAAGGACTTGAGTGGCCTGAACACCCCTCCACCCCACTGAACACCTTTGGGATGAACCGGAACGCCAGGCCTCCTTGCCGGACATCACTAATGCTCTTGTGGCTGAATGAGCACAAATCCATACAGCTCCATTCCAAAATGTCGTGGAAAGCCTTCCCCAGAAGAATGGAAGTTATTATAACAACAAAGAGGAGAATAAATCTGGAAAGCACATATCGGTGTAATCGTAAGGTGTTCACAAACTTTTGGCCATATAGTATATTTTACTTTTGGTAGTAAAATGACGAGTTGAACCAGTCACATTACTCTGCTCACAGTACCGACTTAACATAGCACCAGGGTTCAATTGGAGCAAGCCCCAGACCACCATTTTCAAGAGTACATCAACAAATGTACCCCACAGTCACATGTGTGATGGGATTTTCACTGAAGGCTGTACATGGAAACGATCTATCTCGCTCACAATAAACAAAATGTGGAGAATTTGAGTTAGCACACTGTTATTGTGCCGATTGACCCCAATGGTAAACAGTGTTCTACTGCTGTGGCAGGGCTTCTCCAGCAGCGTATCGAGGATCTGGAGCAGGAGCGGGCCGAGTTCCTCAAGCGCAAACAGCAGCTGGAGATTGAGTTCAACCAGAAGCGTGCCAAGTTCAAGGAGCTCTATTTGTCTAAAGAAGGTGAGCATCAAATACTGTTACATGCCAAAAGTTTGCGGCTACTTAAAAGAGAGAATGTGATCCAGTCGATGGCAAGATACAACCTTGCAGTCTTAAATGTCTTGTTATTTAGCTGAATCCCGGGTCACTGGTGTTCCTGGGCTTCAAACTCACTACCTTCCAATCCTAATGTCATAGTCTTAACCAATAAGATACCAGACACTCTATCTCTCTCCATTACCTGTTCATAACTGGATTACTAAGAGCTAAGAGACGCCAGGCAGTAAAGCAATGGTCCATTTAATGGAAAACTCAATCCATCCGTGTAACAGCTGCGAACACAAACGATACCGATTAAAAATTCATATTCGGGTAAGCGCAATTCCCGTGTTAGAATTCACCTTTAAAAAAAAAAAAAAATCCATCGCTCTCTTTCTACCTCATCATCCTCGCTAGACTGACTTTTCCACCTCAGCCACATTTTTGCAAAAATGAAGTGGATGGATGTCCTAATGGTCCAGTGCACATTAGAGATGATGTTTGCCTTCAAACATAGCACTCGGACAGATTCACACGTTATGTTTTGAGTGCAGTGACATTCTCCTGAAAGCCCACTTTAACATTTACTCTCGTTCAAAAGGCGTGGGCTGCCTGCCATCTAAATTCACTTGATGGTTCCATTAAATACTGTAACGTGCCAAAGGTTTGTGGCTACTTAAAAGAGAGAATTTGACCCGGTTGATGGCAAGATACAATCTTGCAGTCTTAAATGTCTTGTTATTTACCAGCTGAATGCTGGTTCTGTGGTGCTCCTGGGCTTCAAACTCACAACCTTCCAATCCTAATCTCCTAGTCTTGACCAATAAGATACCTGACACTCTTATCTCTCTCCATTACCTGTTCATAACGCCATGACACAAAGAGTGGGCTTCCCCTTTTTTTTTCCATGACACATTTTAGCTTAAGTGTCACGGTTAATCTCGGATATGCAAATCAATACGCTGTCGACGCTGGAAGGGTTATTTCCTGCAGGCCAGGATGCCGATCTTTCAAATGTTTCAAATCCAAAAATTCAAATGAACCGCCAGAGCGAATTGTGAAAACCTTTGCGATATTTTTTCTTGTCTGTGCGTGTAGGCTTGCATTAAAACCAAATGGATGGAAACACTAATAGTGGTGTAACTGTTACTTTTCACCACTGCACCTTAAACAAGCACCTGAAACGTTTACGCTTACATCCACACACGCCTTCATAGTGGATATGGTCAAGCGAGGTAGTTCGGAAAGAAATCTGTGTCTGAACTGCTCTGCCACGTTTGCGCTGATTAGCTGGTATCTGGTGTAGAAACTGGTGGGACACCTGCTTGAAATGAGCTGCCAGTCAAATACAAAAGCCTCAAATGATAAAATGATAGCCCATAAATTCCCATTAGATGAACCTCTTGTTAAAACTCTCAAACTCCTTGCGGTCTACAGCCCACTGTTTTTTGTTGAATGGACAGCTAGTATTCTCGTACGGTTCTGGAAGATGATGAAAACTCAACGCTCTGGTGTTTTGTTTTTTTTTTGTTTTTTTTTTGCTTCCTCGGTGTACCTCTCAGTGGAGCTGAAGCGTCAGGCGGCATCTCTGGAGAGCGCCCAGGCAGAGCTGAACCACCTGCAGACCCAGCTGGCCAAGGCTACAGCCGAGATGGAGAACATCAAAGCCGTGGCCACCGTCTCGGAGAGCACCAAGCAGGAGGCCATCGACCAGGTCAAGCAGCAGTGGCAGGAGGAAGTGGCGTCCTTACAGGCCATCATGAAAGGTAAGCGTGCGCTGAAATCCACGAGCGGTTCTGGTTTAGCCCACGTCGAGCTAAGGAGACGGAAAATCTCATCAGAGCCCTGAAATGTTTTTTTAAATGTGGTTTTTCCTAAGGTATTGTGTTATTTCCTAAGCTGTGTTTGGAATTTGGTGACTCTTTCAGCTTGAGAAACTACAGCTTTAAAGATTTTCGAGGGAAAGTGCTTCTAACACATCTCCGTTACGGAGGTGGCAACTCCTACAGTTTAGTCGTGTTTACGATTACTCAGCTGTTGTTAAAGCGATACAGGAACCAGCTGAAATAGACCTCAGACTATGCACCGATAAACTCTGATTGCTGGAAAGGTTAATTTAGGACACGGAACGTGGAAAGCGCATTTGCGGATACGTTCACATTCGCTCTGCGAGCTTTGTGGTGAATTCTCAGACCTCGTTCTTGCAAAGGTGCAGGTTAAAATGTCCTCCGAGTCGCCATTTCATATTTCTTTGAGTATGTCACTGGCCTACTTCATAATTAGCTTTATTTATTATGTATTGAGCTATTTTGCGTTCCTTGGGCAGACATGGTATTGTTTTATTATTATTATTATTATTATTATTATTATTATTATTAAGTGCAGTGTACGATGGACATGGACCAGACTGCTAGGTTTTTGCTAGGCAATGTTGGTGCCTCTGTAGTCGTCACTTCAGCGTGAATGTTTTCGTTGCCGTGACAACTTCTTGTTTTTTTTTAAAAATAAATTCAAGCGTGTGAGTTCTTTGTCACGTATTATGCTTGGAGCAGGTGCACGTCTACAGTTACACCGACAATGTTAACCATGTTACGCTTGGGCTAATGCAGAAGTTATAACACAATAAACACGGTCTGGAACTCAGGCTACTAAAAATCCCCCCGCTACATCCGAGCGGTTCCTGATTTAAATACCGTCCTGAACGATATCTATGCTGTATCTGACCCGTGTTCAGACACGTTGCGGGAGTACGAGGTGCAATTCCACCAACGACTGGAGCAGGAGCGAGCGCAGTGGGCGCAGTATCGCGAAGGGGTCGAGAGAGAGCTGGCCGAACTGCGGCGCCGCCTGTCTGAAGGCCAGGAGGAGGAGAACCTGGAGAACGAGATGAAGAAGGTCAGTGAAAATCACTAATATTTCCTGAAACCGTGAGGCTAATTTTGCTCGAGAAGAATCTGGTGTAATTTTGGTGCACAGTAGTCATGTTTTCTCGGAACAGCGGAAAAACAAACAGTGACTGAGCGGAAACCGGTTTTCCCCCAGGCCCAAGAGGATGCTGAGAAGCTTCGCTCTGTAGTGATGCCGATGGAGCATGAAATCGCTGCTCTCAAGGCCAAGCTGACGAGCGCAGAGGAGCGGGTTAAGGAACTCGAGGCGGCTAAGGTCGGCTATGAGGAAGCGAGAGTCAGACTGCTTCTAATTATTAGAAATGCCTGATTTGACCTTTCTATTTAGTTTCCTGAGAAACTGTAGGGAAATAAGTACAGCTTGTAAAAGTGTGACACTCGGAATATCTGTACGTTATTGTTGCACAGGTGAAGGAGCTCAACCACGTTCTCGAGGCCGAGAAGTCGTGCCGGACCGATTTGGAGATGTACGTCGCTGTCCTCAATACCCAGAAATCTGTCCTCCAGGAGGACGCAGAGAAACTTCGGAAAGAGCTCCACGAAGGTGCGCGTTTAGTGTGCAGCGCTGATTCAAGGTCTCACTGTGTGTGTTTCCTTTAGTCAAAGTCAAACAGCTGCACCAGTTCTAATAATAAACTTGTGCTTAGAATCATTTGCATTTCTTTAAACGGTGCCAAATGGCTTGGGGTCTTAACAACGATCCAAACTTCACGTCCTAACGTTCACAGACGACCAGAAACACTGTCAAAGACGTGTACTTTACGTCATAGACGTCATTTAAAACACCGCTAGATGGACATCAGGTATAAAATATAAAATGTGTGTGTGTCCATGCAGTGTGTCACATGTTGGAACTCGAGCGGCAGCAGCACAACCAGTTGAAGCACACTTGGCAGCGCGCCAACGATCAGTTCCTGGAGTCGCAGCGGCTGCTGATGCGAGACATGCAACGCATAGAGAGCGTGCTGAGCTCTGAACAGCTGCGCCAGGTGGAGGAGATGAAAAGGAGGGACCAGGTACAAGACGTTCCGCTTTGTCAAACATTAGACCTGTTTATGATGCGTTATAATAGTGTCCTCTATTTATTTTCGCTTCGGACGCAAATCGAATTCTCACGCTGATGTATATGTTTTTTCTTCTTTCAGGAGGAGGACGAGAAGGAGCGGCTTAGTCAGGCCCAGGAAGCCGGCGAGGACGATGGCGCAGACCACACGGAGGGCGCAGAGGACTCTTTCCTCGGTATTTCCATAGAGGAGGTACCAAAACCACAGTATTAAAAGCATAGTACGACAAAGTCAAGGGCCGTACTTCGTATCGAGCGTCGACTGTTTGAAAGGTCCGATATCAGGCGCTTTTGCCGGGCTTGTTACCAAGACGACAAGTTCGTAAGCTCGAACTCGCTTAGGATGAGGCTAGTTTTAAGGTAAACAAGATCGGATTTGCACATTTAGAGGCATTTTATATTGAAACGTTTTGATTTCCGGACTCCGATCTAGTATAACCACACTAAACTAAACCGCGCGTGTATTGCGACACTGTGAGCAGGAAGAAGAACAAAACAAACACTTTTCTTACCGTTTTTAAATAGTCAGTCGTTGACTCGCCGGTCGTAGTTTTGAGTCTCGATGCAGCTCCCCTCAATCTGGCCGGACGTATCCGGTCCTCAGTCGATATCGGCGGTTTATTACGAATTATGACGAGTTGTAAATCTTGCATATGGAACCGGGCCCTGCTTTGTTAAACGTCCTCATTTTATTGTCGGCTAACGCCGTCTATACAAACACACGGTCCTGAATGGAAGCCGTTCTCCTAAATTGTGTCTTCTGCGCCTTTTCACGTCAGTCCCACCTGAACCACAGCATCCACAGCTCTTTACACTCGCTGGACGAGGACGGGCCGGACTCCTGCGATCCCTGTAGAGACGGCCTCCGCCGCGTCCAGTCCACAGACAGCCTGGGCTCGTCCGGAAACGCCTTGCAACCCCAAGGACTCAACCACAAAGCCAAATCAGCCAGCAACCTGGACGAGTCGGAGTTCGGCCCGCTGGTCGGGGCCGAGTACAACCCCTCCGTCGCGCCTTCTATCGGCTCCCTGCCTTTCCTCCTCACCAAGGACCAGGAGAAGGCCATCAAGGCCATGACGCCCGAGCAAGAGGAGACGGCATCGCTGCTCTCGAGCATCTCTCAGCGACTCGACGCCACGTACCTGCCTCCAGCCGGCTACCGATTGGTCAGCGACTTGGAGTGGAACCTTCTTCAGCAGGAGGTAGGAGGATCAAAATAACCGAAGGAAAAAAAAAAAAGGCTGTGCGAATAGTATTTGATTGAAGTGCGATTGAAATGCAGTTGGAGCGAAGAGGTCACGCTCACATAGTGGTGGCCTTTGAACATGAATGAACGTTGGAGAGCTAACAACGTGAAGCATATTCGGTAATATTTATTTAAAAATGTTAGGTAATACATTATAATTAATAACAAATTAAATATAGATATAGAGAGTGGATTGTGTGTATTTATTTATTTATTTATTTATTCCTTGTTTTCTTTCTTGTGAAGTATTTCTCAAAAAATTCTGTACCAACTTTTTGATTTCAATCCAATTTCAGCCATGTGACTGTGTGGAAGACTCCTAACTGAGGACCACACGAAAATAAAGGTTTAATAGGCAGACAGAGGCGGCCTGTTAAATGATTTTTTTTTTAAAATTAAAAATTGTCATCTGAACTGTGGTTTACAAGTCACATGACGAGTCAAAAGTGCTTTCGATTTTTCTGTGTTCCTCTATCAGGGGACTTTCACATTCTATCCACCGTACCTCATACCCAAAATTAAGGCGCAGATACATGTCCTTTAATTATATATGGTACTTTATTTCCATTTGGAAATATTATGGAACAATATTATCTGAAAATGATAAGACACTTTGTAATGTGTGTGTGTGTGTGTGTTGATCTGGCGAGCAGTTGAAGAACGCGGGGAGGAAGTTGGGCCGGCGTTGTGACATGTGCTCCAATTATGAGAAGCAGCTTCAAGTCATGCAGGGGCAGGAGGCAGAGACACGAGATCAGGTCAGACTCGTGCTTCTCTTTTATGCGCTTGAGTTCCTCCAGTTTCCTCCCGAACCACTTCTGGCGCTACTCTAAATTGCGCCTAGGTGCGAGTGTGTTTGAAGCATAGCCAGTAGCCATTTTGTTACAGTGGTGGACATGTGAGTTACTTTTGAGTTCTTATAGTTATTAACCTCAATAGTAAAAGTTATAATTATAAAGCTCAAGTACTCTATCTATATCTCTATCTAATATATATATATATGTCCAGTTGATTCTAGTATGTTTTGCTGGTGGAAAGTTCAAGAATTAAAAAGCTCCATGGATGTGATAGATAGCCAATATAGTATTGTGTACACATAAATGATGAGCCTCACTCTGTTCACCTTTGGCCCGTTCAGGTGAAGAAGCTGCAGGCCATGCTCCGGCAGGCCAACGATCATCTGGAGAGGACGATGAACGAGAAGCAGGAGTTGGAAGACGCTGTGAAGCAGGGCCATGAAGAAACCAACACTAAGGTAGGAAACATTTTTTAGCGTCACCGTGCGCCTCGAGTCCGGACGAGCGTGGCCTCGCAGCGACGAGACGAAAGCGTTCCACTTTGTCGTCGTTTAGCAGTGATTAAAAATTTTTTTTTTCAAAATCGTACACGCACGAGTGGAACTGGAATAGACACCGTGCCGTTTTAGTCAGACGGATGACGCCCGTGTCCAACAGGTCTCGGCGCTTATGCAGAAAGTCCAGGAGTCGGAGACGACGCTGAGCGCGCTCCAGCAAGCCTTCAGCCAGGCCAAGAGGAACACCCAGGAACAGATGGTACGGTCACTACACACACACACACACACACACACACACACACAAACACAAGATCACTGAAGGGCTATACGCTGATATTTCACCCAAATAGGAACTAACAGGAGGTTTTAGTTTATTTTCCAAAAATTTGACAGTGAGGACAATAAAAGTGACTGCAGCCATCCATCCATTCATCTTCATCTTCATCATCTTCATCATCATCAGCAGGAGTGGACACATCAATAGCAGTAGAATAATTACATCTCCAGGCTATTAGTATCTTATTGATAGTAGACATTTCGGTATGAAGTTTGGTGTTAAGTGTAACCAATCAGGAACAGACAGTGCCGCTAGCTCCGCCCCCACGATACCCACATACTTACTGTACAAGTCTTCTGGTTACTTTGAACCACTGAACTGGTGGCCAGTGGAAACAGAATATTTTCTGACACGAAAGGATCCAGAACTTACACAGTGAACCTTTAGTTAGATCACCAGTTAGATCGTAGTTTGTTACGATCTTACCCCCGCCAAATTATTCAGAACCGCGGACGCTCGTTAAACCTTCAGCTTTTTTAGCCTCTTGCTCTGTTGGTGTTGTACTAAGCAGGTGATTTCCTTTTCCTGGGACTTCTTCAAACTTTTCTGTACTTTCCTGGAGATTTTATATTCTCTGTAACAAACGTCGTGTTTTATTGCACTCGGGAGCGTTCACGCCATTCGTCCGCGTTTCAGCCGCACCTTTTACTTTCTTTTTGTGTGTGTCTAAGGTAAACACTTCTGGAATTATGAGCACGTGTGTGAACGTATCGTGTAACCCCTGCGCTCTTCAGAAAGAGAGGGGCACGCAGACGAAACGTTAGATGATACGTTAGCCTTTCGAATGCCGGCGACACCACCATTAAAATATCTTTGCGCCTAGTTAACAGTCGACGCTTTTTTAAGGTTAAAAAAAAAAAGTCGTTTTGTTCAGCTTGCTGGAATTTGAACCCATGCGATGCGGCTGGGTGGAGCGCCGACGCCTACAGCGCTGCTTCATTTAATTAGTCGTGCATTCCTTCAGATCGCTCAGGGTAACATTTGGAGACGGATATCCAGGACGGGGTGACAGTGGTACAATGCTTAAGTTTTTTTTTTTTTTTTTTTGGTCATGACAGAGCGTTCAAAGTTGAAAAAAATGTAATTTTTCCAAAACACAAAACCCCAAAACACTGCATGACATCAGGCTCTCTGGACCAATCAGGTCACAAGTTGGAGGCAAGCACGAAAACCAAACAAAAGGTGCTCCAGCCTGTTTTCGTGTGTGTATTAAAGCACCCTGAATATGCCATGTAAGCTGATTGTGTGTGTGTGTGTGTGTTTCTCTAGGCTGTGTTGCTGAAGTCCCGGGAACAGGTGGCTGAGGAGCTGAGCAGGCTACAGAGAGACAACGAGAGTCTTCAGGGCAAACACAGACTTCACCTGACGCTGCAGCAGGAGGAGAACTTCCAGATGCCCACAACCACCCAGGTACTGCCGAGATCCTCATTTAAAAACACGACTCCTGATTGAAATGTTTTATGGATCTTGAAGCTGTCCAGTACTAGTTGTGGATAAATGGACGATGTCCTTCTGTATTCCGAACGGATGTCTGTGATGTCTGTATAACACAACCGTGCCGATTTCAAAAATATCGAATTGAAGTGTTGAGGCAATGTAAAAATAATAATAATAATAATAATAATAATAATAATAATAATAATTTGGTGTACATATCCATGTGAACGTTTTACTGTCGTAGTTAATTGTAGCATATTTTTGGTCTCATAAACCATGGATTCGGATAGTAAAGGATCTTTAAACCCATATTCGCCCCTTAGGAGCTCCAGTCTCTGGTGCTGCAGTACCGCGAGGACATCGTCTCGGCGCGCACGGCATCCGAGCACCTGGAAGAGAAGCTGAAGGCCGAGATCTTGTTCCTGAAGGAGCAGATCCAGGCGGAGCAGTGCCTCAAAGAGAACCTAGAGGACACACTACAGCTGGAGATCGAGGGCTGCAAGGAGGAGATCGGTGAGCCTCTGAGCCGTATAAAAGACGTGTGTGTTGGAGTAGAAGAAAAACCGAATCAAGGAAGGGAAGAAAAAAAAAAAAAACCCATCCAAATGATTGGAACGTAGCACGTTAGGAATGAAGGGAGTGTTCAAATTCATTGAGCTGTTTTAATTATATTTTGTATTTTATTTTATTTTTTTAGAGAATGAGGTTGCGTACGCTTCAAAGGAGTTCTCAAGGAGCTGGTTGCGCCTAGAGGGTTGATTCCTGATCATGAGATGGTTGTCATTTTCTGGATGGGAAAATCAGGACTGTTCCACCACCTAGGAGTCGTTTTATTTAAATCTTTAGAAATTTAAGCGTCAACGAATTCTAGACCGTTCCATTTGTTTACTGTTTTCCAGTTTGCGCACCAGCTAGCTCCCCCTTATCGAACGATCGCTACAAACCCGAGAGCGGAAGGCTAACGCCTACGAGACGCGAAGCCGCTGCATGTTTCCAAACGTCACGATCCCGAGCCAAATGTTTCCGCGATTTCAAATAAATAAATAAATAAGCTACAATGGGGAAAATACTATAAATTATTGCATCTACAGTTTGGAATGTTTGAGTTGGAATAGTTTGCAAGCGCGCGAGTATAAACACGACGAGGCCGTAGTAGATGAGTTTTTCCTGTCCGGCGTGATTACATTTATACATTTACGGTATTTGGAAGACGCTCTTATTACATTTATATCATTTATTACAACTGAGCAATTGAGGGTTAAGGGACTTGCCCAAGGGCCCAACAGTGGTAGCTTGGCAGTGCCGGGGCTTGAACCCCTGACCTTCTGATCAATAACCCAGAGCCTTTAACCATTGATCCAACGTGTTGACGTTCAATGTCCCCGACGACCTCCGTAGTCCCGTTTAACCATGTTATCAACTGCCGTTTTCAAGACGCGTAAAAGCTTAACATAACCGCGAGTGGAGTATTCCTGACGTATTTTACGTCGTAGAATATAACGTGAAAACATCTCGAGCTTGTGTTAACCACAGACCTTATTCCAGGTGTTTAACCAAAAACCCTTCGACTTCGGGACCACGGAACCGGAAGTGCTGAAATGTTAACTCGTTTCCGGGTTTTTATGACTCGGTTTTTGCAGCACTCTATTGCTATTCCACGTTTATTTCTCTTTCATAGCTCCTGTGTTCACATTAAACCGATTCGGCTCCCCCTAGCGGTGTGGAGTGTTGTAGAATATCAGTTCTTTTTGAGCGAAATGACTTGGCAGTAGTTCCTTTTTCTTTTTGTTTCGTTTTGGTTTTTGTTCTTCTTGTCCTTCAGAACAAGGAGCAAGTACTAGGTATTTGATTGAGGTTGCGCTCAAATCTGAGCTGGTTAAGGAATTACTTTATTGCTTAACGCCAAAACAAAAGGGAAGACCCAGTTCCTCTCATCTGCTCTGATTCAAATCTTTGTTTTCCCTCCCCACCCCCTTCTCCTTCTCCCTCTCCCTCTTCCTCTCCCTCCATTGGGGACATGTGTTCAGACATCCTGGAAGGTATGATTCACTGGCTGACTGTAGGTACATGTGTCTAGGCTGTCTGTCTCCACTGGTCGTACTAATTCCATTTTAACGCTCACAGTACATAACGTAACGCATCACATTAATCTCATCTGAGCACACTGTGTTCTGGAGTGACCGCACCGCTTACACAGACGTCTAGAAGTAGCCGTGTGTCTGTGTGTTGATAGCAGACCCTTGTGTAGCATGCCCTTGTGTGTGGTAGTCTTGTCTGATTACGTCACGTTTGTTTCCATGTCGTAAACATCAGCAGACGAGGTTATGGTGCGCTAACAGCTTGTAGAAGGATGGAGCTGAACTTATGGCTTGTGATTGGGAATGACGGAAGCAAAGACGTGTTTAAATACGTTGCAACCTTTCGTACGAGCGGTTTGACAAGCAGGGAAGAAAACACAAGAGCGTGTGCCGCTGTTATAGGAAAATAATCGACGACCATCGATTATTTTTTTAATATCGGCACATCCTGATGTTTTATTCCTCTTATAACATCCCTCTTATTCTTTCTCTTAGAGGTCGACCGATTGAGCGGTTTTGCCGGAACTATCGGTTATTTGCATAAATCCACACCGATAGGTTTTCCTGGTTGAAAAAATCCACACCGATAGGTTTTCCCGGTTGCGTCCGTTGCGGGAGCGGCCGAGAAGGGTCTGCCGTCGTTATACAGTACGAGAGCGGCCTCTAGAGGCGAAATAAAAACCATCGCTGACCCAATTTTGCCGTGTTATTTGAAGTGTTTTTTAATTAATTATGGCTTTTCAACTACAGTACATGTTCATAGTACTGTTTATTTGTGTAATAAAGTTCAGCAGTATTTTACTTTGAGTGTTATGTTTTCATTCAGTATCAGTTTTAAAAACTATCGGCCGATTTATCGGCATCGGTAAAATCCACTATCGGTCGAGCTCTCCTGTCTCTTTAAGTCAATTAAACAAAAAGCGCAATGTTTTACAAAACACCGACTCTGGAGTCTCCTGCCAAAAATGTTAAATAAACGTCTCCTAATAGCAAGCGTCACCATGTCAACAATTATACTTTTTTCCTTTGTTAATAATAACAAACATGTTTTTGTTTATTATTATTATTATTAGATTATTGTAAAAATAAAAGTCGTCGTATAAGCAAGGATAACGTATTAGAACAAGCGCGTTAATATAAAAACCATAAGCCTTGCATCCAGCACCATGTGCGTCTTCCGACCATTCAGCAGCACTGTGGTAAAATGTACTTGTCCCTGTGTGATGCTCTGATATCTAACCAGCACTAATGTTCTAGTGTTCTCGCTCTAGATTATGCTTTGTCTTGCTAACGGGACATTTTAATCACAATATTGAGTCTAGTGCTACATACCGATTATACAGTATACAGCGTTTAATTCTGACTTCCGTCTCATCTTCCAGCGTCTTTCTCCAGCCTGAAGACAGAGTTGGAGCGAGTCAAGGCTGAAAAAGAGCAGGTAAAGGACCCTCCGAACTAGCTGGAACATCCCGAATGATAACTGAATAATGGATTGGAGGTGTTTTTGAATTTGGCTGAACGTGTCCTGTTCTGTTGTGAACAGCTAGAGAGCAGCTTGGCGGAGAAGAGCCAGGCATTACAGAGTGTCCAGGGTCTGAAAAGCAGCTTGGAGGAACAGCTCAAAGACACACTCTCCAGCAAGGTGCGATCACGTGACTAGAACAACAAGAAGGATTCGCTCATGAAATGTCCACCATTATTCCGCTCCCTTTTGGTGAAAATTGCTAACGTGGCCGAGTCTAACTCGCCCCTTCTAGTCTTTATTCTTCAGTGTTACGTTTGAATGTACATTTGCCGACTATGAATCACTTTTATGTGCCGAAAGTCTCACTGTGTCCAAAAGTTGTCTTTCATGTTGGAAACCAGTGTGTAAAGTGTAAATATATATATAGCCAATCAGATTAAAACTTCCCAGATCCAGAAGCTCTTGCGACGAGCCGATTCGCCAAAATACCATTGGGAACTTCGGCTCTTTTTAACGAGTCAGATCGTTTGGTTCGGCTCAATACTGAGAGTCGAGTCTTTTGGCTCCCGAACAGCACGTTGGCGGTTATTTCTCTAAACTGGACAAATTTTTCCAGAAAGGTCGTCGAATGAACCATTAGAAGTCGCATTTCATCCACAGACGACACTGTTGGGACTGACGAAAAGAAATCCGCGGGGGGGGGGGGGGGGGGATTGAATCGGTGAGCCGAGTCAAATAAATCTGACTCCCTGGAACTGTGCGATATCGAAACCAATTGCTGACGGGGTTCAAAACCCACATAAAACCCTCCAGTGAAAGGAGCTAGCTCTGACGCCTGTTACAACTGACTTCTGTCCAACTGGGTGTGCGTTCGGGTTTTTACAGACCGCCCTGGAGAGTCAAGTGTTCGACGAGAAGGACAGAGCACAGAGACTACAGACAGAGCTGGATGTCAGCGAGCAGGTCCAGAGAGACTTTGTCAAGCTTTCACAGACTCTGCAGGTAAATATCATGTTAGTCTCGCGCACCAGAATAAACCTAATCGGGGGATTTAGCATCCTGGGCGCGTTCATTATAAAGTAGGCAGCCATTTTGAAAGTCTTGTGAATTGTATTTTTATCAGCATTACTGTAACGCATTACTGGCGTACGTTGTGCTGTTATTGGAAAACGATCAACTCCTGGGTTTGATTTCATACCCATTGCTTACTTTTATGCAATCTCGGGTCTCATTTAAGCCCGTCCTCCTTTTCTCTCAGGTCCAGTTGGAGCGAATCCGGCAGGCGGACTCTGTAGAGCGAATCCGTGCCATCCTCAATGACACCAACCTGACAGACATCAGCCAGCTTCCTGAGACATGATACTCCCTCTTCTACTACTACTTCTTCTTCTTCTTCTTCTTCTTCTTCTTCTTCATCATCCAGCATCCTTCTTTCTTTCCCTGTCTTCTCACACACACACACACACACGAACACACAATTTCGTCCCTATGTTTCTCAGATCCCCCAACACCTCATTGCGTGTCCCTTGCTGAGGGGCGGGACACTGGCGTGAGGTGGCCTGGGCTTTTTAAAAACACTTCAGTGTACCTCTAAAGAAAAAAAAAAAAGAAAAAGAAAGAAAAGAAGGCTCTGACACACGAGAGGTCGGAGAACACTACGACATCATTACTACAGCTCTTCGAGCATGTGACTAAATGTGAAACGTCTCTGTCATTTTCCCCCCAGTTCATGCTTCACTCTGTTCCTGGCCTACTTTCCGACTTCTACACCATCTGCTGAGCCTAAAAGACGGAGACTTTATGAAGGATCTGCTAGTAGTATTTGTACATACGTGTGTGTATACAGAATATATGTATATTGCGTTAAGTTAATTTGGCCGTACGTGTGGCTTCCAGCCGTTTTTCCTGCGTCCGTGACTCATTTCATAGTTATAACCCGTGCTGTGTCAGTATTCCTCCCCATGTCGTTTTTTTTTTTTTTTTTTTGGGTCCCTTTTCTTCGAGTTCAAACACTTACCAGGCAAATCGAGGACCTTCGACTTCAGTGGGTCTGATGCCGTTTATAGACGTCCCGTTTTCTATCCCCGGACCTGGCGATATTTTTTTTCCGCCGCCGCATCACGACACGCTTTCGGAGATGGCTGATGAGAGGACACTAAGTCTGTAGCCGCTGCTATGTCCTGAAGCTCGGTGAGGCGAGTACCGTGTTCGTCATTCCTACTATAGGGAAACCGTTGGGATTTGTGTCACAATTTCTGAACTGAACGCAAGCGATTTTTTTTTTTTTTTTAATGAGAATATTAGTCTGGCTGCTTCTTAAACACCTGAATTAGTTCTGGATTCTGGATTGGTCTACTCAGGGGTGGACAAATCGCATGTTTTAAGGCTTGGAAACCTAACAGTCCTTAAAAGCATTAAAAAAAAAAAAAAAAAGAATAGATAACGTAATGTAACACCATATCCCAGGCTATTTTGCTAGTTATGTATGTAAATGAAATCATCCGTGCAGCCATTTAATCCGAGTCGTAACATCCCGTGCGTGTAGTGCAGCAGGTGGTGAAATTCGGAAAGAGTACTGTGCTGTAGCTACAGCGTCGAGGGGAAGAATCAATTTTGATTAATTGATTTTGATTGGCTTAGCGGTTAGCACGTTTGCCTCACACCTCCAGGGTCGGGGGTTCGATTCCCGCCGTGGCCCTGTGTGTGCGGAGTTTGTATGTTCTCCCCGTGCTGCGGGGGTTTCCTCCGGGTACTCCGGTTTCCTCCCCCAGTCCGAAGACATGCACGGTAGGCTGATTGGCGTGTCCAAAGTGTCCGTAGTGTATGAATGGGAGTGTGAGTATGCCCTGCGACGGATTGGCACCCTGGGATAGGCTCCAGGTTTCCCCGCAACCCTGAAAAGGATTAAGCGGTATAGAAGATGGATGGATGGATTCATACCAAATACCAAGTGGTTTTTGGTTAACAACCAAAGAAAAAAAAAAGTCCAGACACGTCATCATCATCATCATCATCAGGCGATTTGTCCACTCCTGCATGTGACTCACTTTTCTAAACCAGATCATGTGGTAATAACATTACATGTATAGTTCGTACAAATTATGACGATTTATTTTTCACTAGAAGCACCGCCGTGATTGAGATCGCCATGTCGAAATGACGTTCCTCGTGTTGGTGTGGCAACGCGTCTCTCTGGCGTGACACACACACATTTTCATTATTACTAGCTGATGAAATGCGGCTTCCTTTTTTCTTTCTCTCTCTCTCATTCAGATGCAAACGCTGCTGGTTAAATCTGAGCAGCATTTCATGGCTTGAAGAATTTTTTTTTTTTTTTTAAACTGACGTGTCCTCTTTGCCTTTTTAATTCATATCCATCCTGTCCATCTAACACTCAACACACACACACAGGCTACAGTTGTGGATTTCTGCTGCTTCCCCGTTTAATTCTATCCGATAGGAACATCACACCGAGACACGATGAACTTTCTAACTTTTTTTTTTTTTAAATATTCACAAAGCTCTAAACGACAATAATATCGTGTGTGGATTAAACCGAGTGACGAGTTCATGTTCCTTTAATCCGGTATGATTTTATGGTTCTACTTGCTTTGTGGAAATCCGTAGTTTAACGACATCATTAACGTTCTGTTCGCATGGAAGATTTATAAACTGTACTGTGTACATATCTCTGTACATATCTAATAAACCAAACTCGACTTAAAGCACAACGGAGGGGTTGACCTTTGGATGATTCGACTTGGTTCATACATCACAGTTGATCTGACCTCAACAACCACAACACCACACACACTCACCCGCAACATTTGTGATGTATACAGTTGTCCCCAAAAGTTTGCATACCCCTTGCAGAATCTGCTCAATCCTAATACTGTTAACAAAAATAAGACAGATCATAAAAATCCCATGTTTATTTATTTAGTACTGTCCCGAAGAAGTGATTTCACATAACAGATGTTTACATGTAGTCCACAAGGCACAATAATAATGTACATACCCTTGATTTTTAATACTGTGTGTCGTTACCTGGATGATCACCGACTGTGTTTGTTTTGTGAGAGCTGTTCATGAGTCCATTGTCTATCCTGAGCAGTTAAACTGCCCACTGTTCTTCAGAAAAATCCTCCAGGTCCTGCACATTCTTTACTTTTCCAGCATCTTCTGCATATGTTCGGCTATATGATGTTGAGATCCATCTTTTCACACTGAGGACAACCAAGGGACTCGTACACGACTATTGCATAAGGTGCAAACATTCACTGACGCTCAACACCATACATTAAGAGCCAGGGGGGTGTAAACTTTTGAACAGCATGATCGGTGTAAATGGTTAGTTCCATGTCTCCCAGAAGGCAAAGTACGATCTCATTTAGCGTCTGAAGGGCAGTACTAAATGAAAAACAAAAAGACCTTTAAACAAAATTTACACCGTTCATCCTGTTCAAAAAGTTTACACCCCCCTGGCTCTTGAGCATCACTGAATGTTTGCACCGTTTGTAATAGGGCACAACTATATATACACAGTTAAATGTATAAATGTGTCTGAAAGTAGAATAAAGAATCTTTGAAATAAATAAGAACGCACCAAACAATGCAGCCACTTCCTCCCACGAAACCTACTGCTCATTCTGTCACTCAATGATACTCCATTTGTGCACACAGCAGGATGTGGTGGCTCTTTCGTGAGATATAATGCCACAGATGATCAAAAAAATAGCTTCCGTGCCATAAAAGAAGACCACAAGCTTTAAATATCCCTGTTTCTTAGCAACATTAATAGCGCTGGCCGTCTCTGGCAGAACAAGTCGTATACTCTACATATTACTTCTAGACCAAATATCATCTGTGTGAGGAATAAAATAAAAATGCAAAAATAAAATCACGTCGCAGAGGAAATGCAAAGTTCTCTCTCTTGAAGTGTCAGTGTTACAAAACACTGACACTGGAGACTCCTTCCGAATGTGTTAAACAGTTTGTATGGAGCGTCTATCATAGCTAATATATCCAAGTCCCTGTGTTAGGTGTTAATATAAAAAAAACGAAAACATATTTGCCTTACTGCCAGAACTGGCGTCCAAGGTTTTAAAAATCAACACCTTCTGACCAATCAGAATCAAGATCAACAGTGCTGCGGTGCGCTCACAAATAACCAAGCCTTGTTAAATGTACAAAAACCTTTTATTTCCACCAATGGATTGTTACACTTGTAGACATAACCTAGTAAAGCTACCGTATACAAAGGCGTCAGCTTATCTTTCGTCCTCATCGTCATCGGACAAGCTGCAAAGGAATCCCAGCACTGTGAGCTGAAAACAATGTGGTGCGTGAGACGTGGACGGCTCTCGCTTCTCGGGCTGCTCTTCAGAAGCTGAAATGGTTCTTGATGTCTTTGATCTGCTTCATCATGTCAGCGATGTGTTCACTCCTACGAGGGAAATGAAAGGACAAACAAGCACTTGACTTGAAGTTTCAGTACTAGCGTCAGTTAGATTCTTTGGTTTTTAATTGATTAATGCAAGTTAAATGTTTTGAATTGATTAAATGACCATGTCACTTGCTGTAGAAAGAGGGTTCTGAATGAATACATTTAATTTACAGCATACCTCTCACCCCCCCCCCCCCCTCCCTCCCACCACCACCACCAAAATTCATTTATTAAATTAACATTTAGCAGGCGTTTCCAGAGTCCCTCTTTTTCTGTGGCTGATTGATTGTTATGTAGTGATCGATTATAGTGAAGAGAAAGTGATTTGGGATTTAACTTGTTTTCAGGCAGAGGATTTTAATAACATTCTACCTGGCATGTCAAATGGAGGTAAATAGCAGCAGTAAAAAAAAAAATATATATATATATATATATATATATATATATATATATATATATATATATATATATATATATATATTACTGAGAGTAAGTATGTAAGGCAGTAAGTACATACAGTCAGTAAGCCTGTAATTAAGTCAGTCAGTAAATGAGTATGGCAGTAGGTATGCAAGTCAGTAAGTTAAAAAAAAAAAAAATCAGTATGTCAGGGCGAATGAAAGACTAAACAGTTTTGACAAAGTCAATGTCAGTAAACGAGTCAATATGCCGGTCAGTAAGTATGTAAACGAGTCCGTATGCCGGTCAGTAAGTATGTAAACGAGTCAATATGCCGGTCAGTAAGTATGTAAACGAGTCCGTATGCCGGTCAGTAAGTATGTAAACGAGTCAATATGCCGGTCAGTAAGTAAGTAAACGAGTCAGTCTTTGTCGGTCAGTAAGTAAACGAGTCAGTCTTTGTCAGTAAGTAAGTAAACGAGTCAGTATGTCGGTCAGTAAGTAAACGAGTCAGTCTTTGTCAGTAAGAAAGTAAACGAGTCAGTATGTCGGTCAGTAATTAAACGAGTCAGTCTTTGTCAGTAAGTAAGTAAACGAGTCAGTATGTCGGTCAGTAATTAAACGAGTCAGTCTTTGTCAGTAAGTAAGTAAATGAGTCAGTATGTCGGTCAGTAATTAAACGAGTCAGTCTTTGTCAATAAGTAAACAAACGAATCAGTATGTCGGTCAGTAAGTAAGTAAACGAGTCAGTATTTGGGTCAGTAAGTAAGTAAACAAGTCAGTATTTGGGTCAGTAAGTAAGTAAACAAGTCAGCATGTCGGTCAGTAATTAAATGAGTCAGTCTTTGTCAGTAAGTAAGTAAACGAGTCAGTATTTGGGTCAGTAAGTAAGTAAACAAGTCAGCATGTCGGTCAGTAATTAAATGAGTCAGTCTTTGTCAGTAAGTAAGTAAACAAGTCAGTATTTGGGTCAGTAAGTAAGTAAACAAGTCAGCATGTCGGTCAGTAATTAAATGAGTCAGTCTTTGTCAGTAAGTAAGTAAACAAGTCAGTATTTGGGTCAGTAAGTAAGTAAACAAGTCAGCATGTCGGTCAGTAATTAAATGAGTCAGTCTTTGTCAGTAAGTAAGTAAACAAGTCAGTATTTGGGTCAGTAAGTAAGTAAACAAGTCAGCATGTCGGTCAGTAATTAAATGAGTCAGTCTTTGTCAGTAAGTAAGTAAACAAGTCAGTATTTGGGTCAGTAAGTAAGTAAACAAGTCAGCATGTCGGTCAGTAATTAAATGAGTCAGTCTTTGTCAGTAAGTAAGTAAACGAGTCAGTATTTGGGTCAGTAAGTAAGTCAGTATGTCGGTCAGTAATTAAATGAGTCAGTCAGGGTCAGTAAGTAAGTAAAGGAGTCAGTATTTGGGTCAGTAAGTAAGTAAGTGAATCAGTATGTCGGGCAGTCAGTAGGTAAATCAGTAAGTATGAAAGAAGGGGAGTTGAGACAATGATGCCGCAGGTCCCTGTGATTATTTTTCACCTCGTGGTTTATGTGATGAACACAGTGTAGCAGTACAGTGTCATTTGTAATATTTGACATGATTTCTTTTTTTTTTTTTAATAGCTGGCAGCCCTAAAATATACAGAGCGAAGGCTGATGGTGGAAGTATTTGAAGCTCTGTGTATGTGTTGACTCACTGTTCCTTTAAGACGCCCTGAACACACTTCCTCTGGTGGGCGTTTAAGGTTATAGTGGCTCGGGCCGAAGACGAGCCTTTATCCATCTGCTTCTTCTGGTAGTCCTTCTTCATGTTCACCTGAGAAATCGTCAGGTCAGGAGATGAGACGAGATGATTATTTTTGGGTCTCTTTGCAAATAAATAAACGACGGCTCAGACTGTCTAGACTGCTTCTAGTGAATGAATGATGTAGATATCCGACATGCACGTGAATATTTTGCCTTAATATTGCTCCGCCGTTGTCTTGTGAGGTCACGTGACCAAACAGGCACACTACCACACGTTACGGAAATCCCCTGACCAGCATGACCACAGCATCTTACTCATGTTCTATTCTTACTTATGTAAGAACACTACCCACGAAGTCGAGCGTTCAGGACAGCACCTAAAGTAACCAAATACCGACGGACACTTTTCCAGACCTTTATACTCGGCATGTTTTGATAGATCCTTGGTCTTCGTGACGCTCCATTCAACTTCTGATGTCGACAAACTAAATTTTGGGGCTTTCACAGCAATTAGGGTGACTGTTCGAGTGCAAGGATGCAGCAACAGGAAGTAGAACGTGTGCCTTCCAGTGCAACTGACCTGTGTGATTCTGTTGTCGAGGTGACGCAGCTGGTCGTTGATGGTCTGCAGCTCTTTCTTCATGTCCTTCTCGCTGTCGGACAGCACAGGAAGCTGACTGCGCAGGCTGCCCAGCACATTCTTCATCCTATATACGCCCACGCAAATGAGTGACCACTTTTTTTTTCCGAAATTGGTTGAATTGACGTGAACGTCCTGTTTATAACGAGCAAAAATACTTTTCACCCAGCATTATCTCCAGGAAAAGTCTGAACAATGCACCTACCTGTTCATAATGGCTTCCTGCCGATATTTAGCGTCCTCGTACTTGTCGGCCAGGCGCTCTGCTGCCTCCCTCAGGCTCTTTCTGTTCGATACAAACCACAGAATGAGCAAAACACCGTGTACTACTGCTGGAAGCCACAAAACTAATGACTGAGGAAAGGCAGTGGGGCATTTTTGTCGATTTACTCTACAGCTAATGACAGCAGAGGACGATGAGGGCAGGGGAAAAAAAGAAATCAGTATTTTACTGATCCAGTGCATGAGATATAAATAAAGCAGCTTAAACAGATACACTGAGGTGGTTTTGGTGCATATTGATTCAAGTCATTTTGAATCAAGGCAGTGTTGATGGCTACCTGTCCTCCCGGCACATTGTGAGGTCCTCCAGCTGCTTGTTCTTCTGGCTGGTCAGCAGTTTGACTCTGTGAGTAAAACAAGCAGCCACAATGATCACAATTGATGTAATAGCACCATAATTAATAAAGCCTAATAATAATAGTAATAATAAGGAGTGTCTATTCTAGACAAAATAAAATCGATTTAAACGTGAACCTTTTCTGCATTTCCTCACGGGCCAGGTCCAGCTTGAGGATGTACTCCTCCCGAAAGACCTGCGTGGCTCTGTTCAGTAGCTGCAGACACTCTGGAGTGGGAGGGGAGGAGTCCTTATCCCCGGACCTGAAACACACACAAACACCAGTCATGTTTACAGAATAATGGAGCCATTATTAACTTAAGATTCAATTAATTCATTTAACAAATATCGTGCATCGTTGATTATTATAAGGCATGATTATTCTAGAAGCAATTTGCAAACAGCGCCTTCGAGTGACAGTTCTATGATTTGTGTAACTTACCTGAGCATGAGCGGATTGGTGGAGCTGCGTGCCAGTATGTTCCGGATGTGCTGCTCGAACGAGTCGTGAGCCAGTCCACGCAGCGGGGAGCTTACAGACGTGTCCTCCGCTCCCACCCGCGAGCACAGCAGAGGAGGAGACGGAGGACGTATAGAACTACTGCAGGGTGAACAGGGGTTAAAAAAAAACAACAAAAAAAAAAACAACGTTAACGCCTGCCGTGGGTTCGTGGCTTAACGACGAGACGTTTAGCTAGGACAGAGTTACGGGTCACTTACAGCAAAGGAAGCAGGAGACACTCATAAGTGCTGGTGATGCAGATCAAGGTGGCACCCAGAGACAGATCAGACACGATCCAGAAACCACGAACTGGAGCTGGCAAACTATGTACACACACAAGCGCACAAACAAAATGATGGTCAACTCAACCTTAACTGTTTATCTTGAATCAAAAGAAATGACTTCATTATTTAAGATCATCTCACACGATATTACTAGGGTCACTTATCCCAAAAAAAAAAAAAAAAAAAAAAAAAAAAAAAAACCCTTCTTTTTTTTTTTTTTTTTTTTTTTTTTTTTTTTTTTTTATATTGTTATTTTTTTTTTAAATTCCAAATTGAATCTATTCTCACAGCTCTACTACTATGATGTAGATTTTCGCTCTTCTATTATTGCATGACTCTGGATTTTCAAATCTACCTGCTTGCGAGGGGTTTGGTGCAGAGGATGTGCTCGACTATGCAGCGCTGCTCAGCTGTCAGCTCCTGCAGGCTGTCCTTATCCTCCTCATCTGCATATACACATACATCATTTTTATTTATTTTTTGCTGGACTAGCACAAGATCCGAAGACATAGCGTTAAGGCGACGCCGCTACAGCGCGTCCTCACCCGACTGCAGGAACTTGTGGAGTTTGTTGAACCACGTGAGTCCTACACTGTGAACGCCCGCCTCGTGTGTACAGTGGTACCTGTGCTGACAAAGAGGGTCTGAAAAACAAAAACAGACATTTGTATGTATTAAGGGGAGCTACTGATACAGAGCAGGAACAGTGTATGCTGTTGGTAGAGGTCCACTGATTGGTCGGTTTTGCCAAAATCCACAACCATAGTCCGCTGTCGTTATACAGTACGAGAGCGGCCTCTAGAGGCGAAATAAAAACTATCGCTGAGAAATTTTGTTGTGTTATTTGAAGTGGGTTTTTTTAATTCGTTTTGAATGTCTATAGTTTTATTTGTTATGCTACTTTTTGGTTCATTTTGGATGCATATCTGTTTATTTACTTTAATATATATTAATATTTATTTCATTGAAAAAATATTACGGTACATTTTCACAGTACAGTCAGTGCTGTTTATTTTTGCAATAAAATTCAGCAATATTTTACTTTGAGTGTTATGTTTTCATTCGGTTTCAATATTAAAAACTATCGGGTTGATTAATCGGTTATCGGCATGGACGGCCAGACTTAGTTATCGGTTTCGGTAAAATCCATTATCCACCTCCATGTAATCGGATCGGGCAGGTGAAGTCCGAATCCGCTGGCTCGTCTTCTTCCCCGGCGGCCAGTTTGAGAGTGAGCTCCAGCTCTATGCACTCAAATACGTAGAGCGATGGCACCGTCTCGGAACCTCGCGACCACCTCTCTACAGCCTGAACACACACACGCAGCAAATATTACACCATATTAACACTGAAGATTAAATTTTTTTAATTAAAAAATTATTGTTTTGTTTTTTTTTTCATTTTTGATTCAATACCAGTATCAGAATATCAGCCAATACCCAACACTTTAACCAAGGGTGGTAATAATTTTGGACCGGAGTGTAGTGTACTACTGCTGAACCTATACAGACTTTTAAAGTAATTCGAAATATGCACACTTTATTAAAGGAAGTTTGTTTGTACGTACTCCACCGTCTTCTTCCCCCTCCGCCTCCAACACGACGCAGTGATAGAGGATTCCTGCTTCAGTTGCGATCACCAGGATGTTGGGCACGCAGGGCAGACAGAGCACGGCGCAGGCGTCGTATCCGTAATTATCTTCTGCAGCAGGGTACATGGGTAGAGGACCCAGGAGCTTCCCGAGATTACTGACACACACACACACAAACACACAGAGATAGCAAAACAATGAAAGTGAAAACCCTGCACAACCTATTACACTGAAAACATTCAGAATGTTCTGAATATTACTTAAAATTGAGGGTAATTAATATATACATAATTAACTGCTCTGCGTTTCTAAACAAGAGGTCTTACGTGTAGGTGAGAGACGTGTAACTCAGAAACGTTTCCCCATTCCCATAGAGGATGTATAACGGGTAAACCAGCAGGTGTTCCTTCAGGCGCGTACCGGCGAGGTGACGAGGGGCGCTGACTAACGGCCCAAAGTCGAACGCCACCGCAATCTCGCCCAGAGAGGCTGCGTACGAGCGCCTTAGAGGAGAGAAGCAACCCAGTAAACGGTTTGTTAGAGTAAGTATCGTTAATACTGGGATTCAATCAACTGCCGGTTTATTCGCAGTGCATGACTTCTCATCTCAGAGCAGCTCCGATTAAAATGCAAGTGACTACACGGTAGAAAAAAAAAAAAAAACGTGTTTACCCTCTTGGGTGGATGCTGGTCTCCTCCTCAGACTGAGACACGGGAAGCACTCGGGCTGGGGTCTGAGGCTCTTTAAGACTGTAGAACCTACAGACACAAACGTCAGGTTTTTATAGGTTATTTTGTTTTAGCACCGTTTTCTGATTTCTAACAGCAAAGTCACATCAATGGAATTTTCTGGAATACATATTGGACAAAATAAATAAATACGTAAATAAATAAATAGATAAATAAGTTCCAACGAGGTGATATATATCTTTTAAGCCTTCGGGTCAGAAGCAACGAACTCTTCGATTACAGATCTCTTTATTCATGCTGTTCCCATGTGCTCACGGCTCTCGCGAGTACCTGATGGTGTTGTCTGAGGTGAGCAGCACTAGGTGGGGCTCCTCCGTCTCACTGGGGTACCAAGCAGCTTGGCGCAAGGTCACAGAGGTCAAGCTGGTGAAGAAGCGCTCAGCCACAGGAATAGTCCTGAGAAGAAAAAAGATTATTAGAAATAGATTAGAAACAATGGTACGAGTACAGGTACGGGTACGAGTACACGTACGGGTACGAGTACAGGTACCGCCCATCCCCCATTCCCTAGAACCATTCATCTTCACAGCGGTAACTCTTGTGAACATTATACGGCGTGGCGCACCATTACTCAACTCACTTGCAATTGATCTCGAGGCGTCCACCTTCGAATTCGGACTTCTTGCCCCATCGTTGGGGTAACTCCAGCACTGTCGCCCCACGCTGACCAACGAGAGCCACATGATACTGAGTGGGACTGAGAAGCACCTGACACACTTCGAACAGCGGTGGGTTGATGCACATCAAAGTCTGTAGACAGGACCAGATAAAAAAAAACTAGACACACACTCAGCAGCAGTCAGACCTACAAGAGACTAACACTCAGAGAGGAAACATGCTTTGTTTTGTTTTGCTTTTTAACTCATGGGATTTAAACTCAGTCACTGACACCAGGAACAATTCTGACTGTCATTTGCAAGCCAAATAACAGCTAGCTAGCTAGCTAGCTAACTTTCTATAGTAAAACACTGTGCTGTCGTTTTCTGCAGGTTGGAAGAACTATAAATAGGTATAAGAAGAAATATAAATATATAGTAATCTCTTAACACACTGGCTAATTAGTGAACACGCTACACTTCTAACCTGGTATTTCTCCGTGTGTGAAGGAAGCTCGGAGTTGAGCTGCCGGAGGTTTGTTGTATAAAACACGCTTTCCAAATTGTCCCACACAAACAAATCTCCGTTCAGGCAAAACGTAAGGTTTTTAACGATCCTCCTGCTCGTCCCCTGTGGCTCCAGATTCCGGCTCTCTTGCAGTTTACAGAATATTTCGTGATTAGGGAGCTCATCCCTCCAGCGGTCCCCAACCAACATCGCCATTATTTTCGTGTGTGTGTTTCGTCGCAGGATGATGACGTCACGCAACTGGCGGGCTCCGTTTTATTAATGGAATATGTTTGTGCGGAGATGTTTGGGATTTGTTTAGTGAATCGCTAGTTTGTTAGTTGGTGTCGTAAATATAATACAATAGAATATAATAAACAAATAAACCGAAACAAATCATTTCCTTAAATTATGTCAAATGTTTCCTGTAAAATCAAGGTGTAGGTAGGTGTGAGGGTGTAGGTAGGTACCGTGCTGAAAAAGAAAAACAAAACAAAACAATAGAAACCCTTATAGAATTTTGTCATAGTTTTAATGGTTATAATAGGAATTCTATTGGTTTTAATGGAAACTGTAATGTTCCCTGTGGGTCTCTAGTGCTAATTTGTTGGCTTTAATTGGTGGCAAGTGATGTCTAGTAGATACCATTAAGGACTGATAATGGTAATTGTTTTAATGGTTAACAGCTGATGGTTTGTAATGGTAGATGTAGTGGAAACCATTCAAATTTATGTGATGGTTTCTATTGTTTTTTTTAGCATGGTATATAGGCAGATGGGTGGGTATGTAAGTGAATGGGTAGGTAGGTGATGGGTAGGTACATAATTGGTTGGTAAGTGAATGGGTGGGTAAGTGTGTAGGTAGGTAGATGATGGGAAGGTATGTGAATGGGTAGGTGGATGATGGGTAAGTATGTGAATGGGTAGGTGGATGATGGGTAAGTATGTGAATGGGTAGGTGGATGATGGGTAAGTATGTGAATGGGTAGGTGGATGATGGGTAAGTATGTGAATGGGTAGGTAGATGATGGGTAGATGAGTGACTTAGGACTTTTTTTTTTTTTTTTTTAAGTTTCCAGTGCTTTAAGTTAGGGGTTCACAAACTTTTCCAGGGCAAGGCCCCCCAAATGGCATTAACATTTGACCGAGGCCCCCCTTTTGCAAGATGTCTTTAAAACACATTAAAAATACAGACTTCTGAATATATCCACCTTTATTTTTTTTTTTATTAATTCTTACATCTTTACATTACATTAGGAATTGATTGTGTGCGAGTGTGTGCGGTTGTCTGAGAGTGAGAATTTATTTTTCACACCAAATTGTTGAGGCCCCCGGGCGCCCCCTAGCGGCCCCCACTTTGAAAACCACTGCTTTAAGTGATTTATCCTTAAACAATAAACATTGCCACAGTCTAAAAAAGGAATTTTAAAACAAGTCTTTATTGGCAATGTTTCACTTGTGTATTATGCATGCTTATTTTATTTTACTGCATATGGTGTGTACTATAATCTTAGTTGTAGTGCCCCTACTAGATGTTCCTTATATCTTTGTATATTAGTTGTATCTGTTTGAGAATGTAAAGAAATGAAATCATGTACAGTCACATCGTATTAATTAACGCTCCTGCGACAGCATATCCTGCCACAGATGAAAGTGATCATTGTCTTCAGGTGTTGTTTCTGTTTGCTAGACCAAACATCATTAGTAATTTGCACTGTACGATGAAGACGGAGAGACCACCTGTGCTGTGACATTGGTACAAAATACAGATGCTGGGAGGCCCACAGAGATATAACATATAATGCATTCCTTTTTTTTTTTTTTTAATATGTGATCATTAAAACTTTGTCGTTGTCCCCTTAAAGTTATGACAATTCCTGTACAGAGGAGAGTCGATCTACCTCCACACAGAATCTTGGCAGTGTAAAAAAAATCAATTAATTAATTAATTAATTAAATATTTAAAAATATTAAAAATATTTGGTCTGTGTATGTATTACTGACATTTGTAATATAAATTATATTGAATTATCATTCTGTCTTCCTGCAAAGGAGCTGTATAAGGTCCTTATACATTCAACAATAATTGACAGAATAATAATAATCAGTAGGACAAAGTGTTTGCCTACTGATTATTATTATTCTGTCAATTATTGTTGAATGGTATATTCTAATATCTGGACTATAGAATGGTATATTCTGTATTCTGGAACGGAATATTTTATATTCTGAATACAGAAAATAAAGAAACAATGAACCTCAACTGTTCACTTTGTGCATTAGTCATTTAATTAGAAATTATGTGGGCAGATCACATCTTATAACACCCTGCCATCTCGTTGGCTCACTGGGGGTTCCTCTTGCCATCTTCATCAATGGTTCATCATGGTTTATGGCACAAAATTGTGCTGTTTGAGTGCAAGGCACACTGTATGAATGGCCCGACACACCGTTGCCTTTTCTACATGCTCGGCCTCACCCACATTATATACAGAAAACTCCTTGCGGCAAAAAAAAAAAAAAATGAAGGGCAATGCATAAAATGTGCTCGGTGTTAAGCATTGATCCATGATGTGTCATGTTGGCGATGTGAGGTTTCAAAATCTTACATTAATGATTCTCACGAAAAAAGGTAACACTCCCACAAATATTCATCCGAGTATGAAAAAGCAACAACAACAAGAACAGCAGCAACAACACCACCACCAACAACAACAGCAGCAGCAGCATCAACATTAGCAGCCACAAGAACAACAAGAAAAACAACAGCAACACCACAACACCAACAACAGCAGCAACACCAACAGGAGCAACAACAAAAACAACAGCAACAACAGCAGCAGCAACAATAAAAACAACAGCAGCAGCAACAACAAAAACAACAGCAGCAGCAACAACAAAAACAACAGCAGCAACACCAACAGGAGCAACAACAAAAACAACAGCAACACCACAACACCAACAACAGCAGCAACACCAACAGGAGCAACAACAAAAACAACAGCAACAACAGCAGCAGCAACAATAAAAACAACAGCAGCAGCAACAACAGCAGCAGCAACAATAAAAACAACAGCAGCAGCAACAACAGCAGCAGCAACAACAGCAGCAGCAACAACAAAAACAACAGCAGCAGCAACAACAAAAACAACAGCAGCAGCAACAACAACAGCAGCAGCAGCAACAAAAACAACAGCAACAGCAGCAACAACAAAAACAACAGCAGCAACACCAACAGCAGCAACAGCAGCAGCAACACCAACAGCAGCAGCAGCAACACCAACAGCAGCAGCAACACCAACAGCAGCAGCAGCAACAACAAAAACAACAGCAGCAACAGCAACAACAGCAGCAGCAGCAACATTAGCAGCCACAAGAACAACAAAAACAACAGCAACACCAACAGCAGCAACAACAAAAACAACAGCAGCAGCAACAAGAACAGCAGCAGCAACTACAACAGCAACGAAATAACAAACCAAACGCAAGGAACCAAGAAGCTGTCAGGCTACACATGGACACCAGTTATCTGGGTCTTACCCCATAGGCCATGCCACAACACACATATGTATCTGTTGTTCCTGACAATTAAAAATAAATAGATAATTTTTTGTTTGTTTGTTTGTTCTGCCTGCATATTTTTTTTTCTGTTCCTGACACAAAACCGAATGACCAAAAGGTACACGGATCAATGAAGTATTTTGGGGAAGTATTGTGCTCTTTTCCAGTTTTACACGGACTGAAAACAACTTCTGCAAACTTCTACACACACACACCACAACATCCGTGATCAAAATAACAACATGTCCATTCACAGCCCTCTGAGAGCCCTTTCCCTTGACGGATGATGTAGAACGAGGCTGACAAACCGCGCAGAGCAACAGGTGATCTACACTCACTCAATTCTACACTCACTCAGTTCTACACCTACAAAGTACCGGCTAAACCCGGCCAATCAGCGCAGGTGCTGGACAGGGGGTGTTTCAAATAAGGTGGCAGTCATTGGACACGTACAAGTCGTTCGCCCCCTTGTGGCCAAGGAAAGTCTTGCGCCACAAGTGCAAACGTGTGATATCCTATTGCATTGTCTCAAAACAGTGGTGTGCGTTCATACCGATGAGACCTCCTCCTCCTGCTCCCTGCTCGCGCAGCTCGGCTCGGTTACACTCGGCGCCTTGCACGAGCGAAATGCAAACCCGAGTCGTTTAATTCGTTTTTTTTTTTTTTTTAAACGGGGACGACAATGTCCCAGAAGAGGGAAGTGAACTCTTGCCCGGACGGGTACAGGGTCCTCAGCACGAGTGAACTACGGGAGCTTCTTCAAGATGAAGCAAAAATGGACAAGATCGTGCGCCTCAGTGAAAAGGTGAGATATTTCTGCTTTGGAATTACGACGTGAACTGCACTGGTGCGCGCGCTCTGCCCTTTTCTCTCTCTCTCTCTCTCTCTCTCCCTTTTTCTTTCTTTCTTTCTTTTTTTTTTTTTTAACCATGCATGCTTCTTTTTGACCGTGCAGATGTTTGGCCAGATTTCCGCTGTACCGGCGTCCAGACCCGCATTCCCCCGCACTCACCGGGGTCGGATTTACGACGCAGTCGTGTCGTTTTCTCTGCGGCGTGGTTGGCATCGCTAATAAGCGCGCGCGGATTTTTTTTCCCTTTCTCCCCTCAATGCAGTTCCAAAAATGCCCCCCCCAATCCCCCCAGCTCAACAGATAGGCGCTTTAATAGTCTAGATCTCACCTCGGGGATTGATTGCGTCATGAATGAACCCCGCATTAATGAATTCATCGCAGCCTAATCACGTGTTTTAAAGTTTGAACCCGAGTTGCATTTCCACGCAGGGACTTTTCACGGATTATCAGGTTGTGATCACGTTGCACGCGCTCCATCCAGCTGTATATGAACTCTGCTGGCTGGTTTTGACATATGGGCATGACACCAAGGCATGGCACTTCTCATCACCTCCACCATCAATTTCATATTATGACTACATGACTAATCAGTGTCTAATGGCGTGGTATTAGACTTTGGAACAGAAAAGGTTTTAAAGGGATACCTTGGCAATGGATTTTGATTTTGACGATCACACAGCAGCTTGATCCATATCTAAATGGATCGATCTCGCTGAAAAGAAAACCCCTAATAGAAAGCGTCACAGTATTTCTATTATTATAATGCTTATAATGGGAAGTGTATTGGTTTTAATTTGAAACTAATGGATTGGCACCCTGTCCAGGGTGTACCCCGCCTTGTGCCCGATGCTCCCTGGGATAGACTCCAGGTTCCCCGTGACCCTCAAAAGGAGTAAGTGGTAGAAGATGGATGGAAACTGTAATGGTCCGTCTGGTAATTTGTTGCCTTCTATTGGTGGCTTGTTATGTCTAGTGGAGACCATTAATGGTTAGCTGATGAATTGTAATGGTATTTGTAGTGAAAACCATTAGAATTTCTGTGATGGCTGCTATTGTTTTTGTTCAGCATGAGAATGTCCGCCATTCTGTTAGGCCACCAGTGGTGGCAGATTTTCAGATTTCCACCTTTAAATCTAAATCACAAGTGGTGGCCCATCGCTGAGGAAATGTCAGCAATGCTGTTGGGTGAGTTTGTTTACCCAATGCCATTTTCCCCGTTGTGCCACTAGGAGCAACCGACTCTCAGCCACCTTTAAATCCACCTTGCCAATTGTTCTGAAAAGTGCTCTTTAACCACATATAGGGACGGCCAACATAGCCACCCAGAATAGACGCTGGGCCGACGTTAGTTTGCTACCTGCATAAGGAGCAAGCCTGAGGTGATCGTGGCAAGAAAACCTCCATGAGAAACCTTAACACGGAATGTTCTGGGCGACACTGGATAGTGGGATTGTAAATCATTACTCTTCTACAACATACATACTATAAAGTCAAACAGTACTAAATTTATTGAACAGATGTTCAGTTCGTGCATGTTGTGAATAAGAGTCCTGGCATGAGCACAAGACTTTAAGTCTTTATGATACAGAAACAGTTCTCATGTACAAATCTACACTATCCAAATCATATTATGTCCTGACGCGAAGGCGAGATTCGAGCGCTGCTAATTTGTATTTGCATTGGCCGTCGTCCACTTGGGTGGAACATGTCGGCAGGTGTCACCCTTGAAATAAGCCTTGCCTTTCCAGTTGCTGACCGATATGTTTCCGAGAAGCCTATGCCTTGAAGAATCATATGTAGCTGATTAAATCAGAACCGTAGCACTGCGTGGATTTAAATAATAACATAATATTAATAATAGAGCGATTCCTAACCCACCGTAACGCTATGTTCTGGCCATTCGTTCCGCAGCACCACTGATAACCCATCATTCAAAACAAAGTGCGTGCAGTCTTTTTTTTTTTTTTTTTTGGCGTCTCTGAACACTCAATCTTTTTGCAGCCAGAGCGCATATTCACAGCGTAGGGAACATTTTATCTTTTAAAAATGTTTCCTGTGTGTAAACGTGCCCCATCCCCGACCGCACTGCTGAAAGTTTATCACCGCCGACCAGCCGTGGGGCTGTGCAGGGTCACGTGACGCCTTGCTCTGGCGCTCGAGCCTCATCGTCGGCGAGTGATGCACGACGCGCGAGCCGAGTCGCGACGCCTAAATTCATTAGCGCGCAAAGGTCTCCAAGGGCAACTGCTCGGGGACTGCTGTAACGGCTCAGTGAGACGGATGAGAGTCCTCGCCTGAGTGGGTTTCGCTTTACCGTGTACATTACCTGGCATTGTTGTCTTGAAACACTATTCAAGTATGCAAAGCTCCCGTCTGTCTGCTTTTAGCAGCGGAGATGAATGAGAGCTTGTTTTCTCATTACGCCGGAGTAAATAAAGGGTACACTTTATAATCTTCACAGAGTCCTGAAGAATTTGGCAAACACCCCCCCCAGTAAAACTCTCATTTACGACTTTGACTTGTAATTCACACTTGGCGTGATTTCAGGTGCTCCTGGTGCATATCGCCAATCAAGATGGATGCTGTTCTTGTCGGAATACGGAGAGCCGTGTCGTTTTCTTTGTTCATTTTGTCTCATTTCAATCGCCGTACTGGATATCCTGTGTTTCCAAGTCAAACGCGGTGGTCGTGTGTAACATATTTATTATTTCTGACCTGCAGGGCCGTAACCAGGATCACCATTTTCGTGCAGAAACGTGTCCTGGTTAATATATCACAATCGCAGTATTGCCAGTTTCTCATTCCTCCATTCTTCCACTTCTTCTGCACTGACTCTTGTTAGACCGTTTCATTTTACTGAGGTAAATACTGTATTGTGGTTTGATATTTAGGTTCCTTGTTCATTTCTGAATGATGTTACATGATACTATGTCATCAATAGTTAATAACACACTCTTAATCGCGCTATTACGGAAGTTATGTGGGAAGTGGCGGTACAGCGGTTCAGGTTTAGGCGACTGATCATAAGGCTTACGATGACTTCCCATAAAATTCCCATTAAGTGTTTATTTATAGCCGTGTAAGGAGCTTGTAGCGTCACCTGATCAGCTAACATTACTGCAGACAGTAAGCTGATTTGGCTAGCAATATATATATATATATATATATATATATATATATATATATATATATATATATATATATATATATATATTAAAAACAAGTACAATCGGAGACGAACATGCTACAAACTGCTAATTTCCTTTGTAAACAATCACATATATGGTATATATTGTCTCATAACCTCACACATTTATATCATAGCCGCGTCAGATGCGTTCCATACTGTACCTACTGTAAGAAATGAAAGTCCTCTGATGAAAGATGAACATAATAGGCAGTTAGGTCTATGAGCGATCTTAAAGTGTGCTTAAAGTGTGAGGTCAGCTAGTCGTGCTCATGCGGACATGTTACAAATACCGTTCCTTGTTTAATGTGACGCTTCACCCTAAATCCATCGGAAGTCATATTTCACCCCCCGTAATAAGCAGAGCTCCAGACGAAAATATATTGCAGGTCATGTTCATTTCCTTGACCAGACTTTCTCGGTTTTTAATAAAGTAGGTGTTGCTGTGTCTGCGCTTTCAGCAAGGGGGTGTCGAAATGTGTTGATAAATCGTACAGCAGATGGATTTTGACTTGATAAATCCAGAAAAGTGCAGACACAGGGACACCGGGTTTATTGAAACAGACTCCGCTTGAGGAAATCACAATCTTTTTTTTTGTTTGTTTTTTTTTTCTTCTTCCTTCCTGTTCGATTTAGTTACGGAGTGAGGTCTCGTTGTGGGTTGAAGCAGTCTATCATTTTAACCGACGAGTGGAATCAGACGTGTGCAGAAGCGAGTTCTCATCACTTATAATGCTTTATACCACAGCGCTGTTGAGTTCTCCAATCTGATTGGTTAAAAAGCTGTTGATGTGATGTTCTATAGCAGCAGTTTGGTTAGTAGTGCCGGCTGTGAGGCGAATCACGGGTTTATATTAACGCGCTCGTTCTAATACATTAGACGTTTATTTATCTGTGTGGAAGGACACTCAGGGGAGGTCGAGCTGTAACATCTGTGGCACGTTTTTTTGAACTTTTCAGACACATCTTCATGTGCTAGAGGGTTCAGATTCTCCGTGACATGACAAGCTGCATTTTTTTTTTTTTTTTTCAGTCTTAAGCCGGGTGCACGCTGTGCGATTTATTTATTTATTTTTTAATAGTCTTTCGCGACTGTCGCTTGTCAGACATGATCTTCGCTGTAAGCCGTGTCACACTGTAGGATTTCAGTTGTCGTTAACGTCAGACGGTACGCCAGTCAAGACGTGAATAACGGACGCACGCAAGAAGACTCGCTACAGGACCTGCCAGAATTTAATGGGAGGAAAAATGTGATCGCGACGGCCGTTATTGGGAACGCGTCAAACTAACGATCAGAGACGATAGATTTTGGCCTAGGATTATAGGAATCTTTGTCTCGGACGACCAAACCGTGGCCAAAATCGTACAGTGTGAACCCAGCTTTATTAACTTTGAGAGAACGAGAGGCCGGTTCCTGTGGTATAAACGACTTGGGACGTTCTGTTATTGGAAGAAAAAAAATCGACTTTGGGGTGTAACAATCTTCACATCACATTCCGCATCACACTTTCCTATAACAGCACACAGAAAACCTTGTGTTTAATGTCTTATTTCACAGTAGATCTTGTGGGACAAACCCAGGTCTGTTTGACCTTGAAGTTGAGTTTGGTTAGGGCGCTTTAGCCTGTTTCAATTGAATCCTGGTGTGTTTACTCTCTGGTGCATTGTGTTTGGGCAGGTGTAAATATTATAGTAGTAGTACAGTATAAAAACAATCGGGTTTTATTTGTCTAGACTGCTGTCTGTATGAAAACCGTCTGGACTAATCCGCTGTATATTTCGTTAAACTGTTTTAAAGTCACCATTTGCACCAAGATGGCAGGCAAAGGGTTATCATGGTGCAATCACAGAAAACTAGAGATTTAGGTGAATAAAAAATATTAACGCACATATAGAAAAGGATCCTATAAATCATTCAACTGCAGTTGAATCGGTTTTTTTTTTGTTTGTTTTTACTTTGAACTAAGTAACTCGGAGTTTGTGCTCTGAAAGACATAAAGCTCAAACGATGAATGATGGCCTGAAATGGTTACGAGTAAAGTACCCAGTACAGCTGTCACTGCTGTCTTCTTTAAAACTTTTATACGCCTGCAGCTCACATTCTGTCCTAGTTCAGTTCCCAACATGAACTCCAACGCAATATGTGCCATTGTCGTTCTTGCTGTCTTTGTGACATTTTGATTGTAAAACATAAAACGCATTGCCAGGGAGCAGAACACACAGTTTTCCATTTTATCTACAAACCTCATTGCCAGGCGACAATGGTAACCAGCTGCCTCTGGTGCTCAGAGTGATGATGAAAGTGTTACACGAACGTGCGTTGGTTCGGAACAACAAAATATAGTCGGAAAGCGGGCAGCAGGCGGAGGGATTCGGTCTCCGTGAAATCGCCCTTAAAGCAAAAATGCACCCTGGACGACTTGCATATTGATTTGTTTTATATAATTAATTTTCACGGCATACAAAAGATTTTTTTTTGTCATTTAATTCTTGAGTTGATTTCTTTCAATGGTTTCTTACATTACCCACAATACCCACGTATTAGCTGCTGATAGTGGTGCCAGTGGCATTTAGCCCTCTGTTCATCTCTACGTAAAGAGACCGACGCGGCAGCGCTTTAGCGCTTTCATCTGTCCAGCTCTCGCACCTCTGCTTAAATACATCAACGGTATCACGCTTGTCGTCTCATAGATTTGGCTAACTAGCCAAGCCGAGACTCTCCTGCGCGACTGTGTCGTATAGCTGCATCGCATTCTGGAACGTTGAATTTGGGCTGCACGATTATGGCCAAAATGACAATCACGATTATTCTCATCGATATGGAGATCCATTGATTTTTAGGGACGACATATTTTTATTGCGCTTTCACATTTAAATAAACAGACCGGTGCTTTCACCTCCATGTCGTGCTACATTCCTGCTAATGTACAAATCTTTGCATCAAATTAGACCGGTCCTTAAAGTGCATCATCTCGTAGAAGCAAAATATAAATAAAATTGTACCCAAATTATAGGATAAGTCAAAATAATAACGCCATCGACCAAATGAAAATATCAAATTCATCTACATTGTTTTTTTTTTGTTTTTTTTTGGGTGTGTTCAGCGTGATGACGGTTAATGTCCCCGACATTGTCTGTAGTCCCGTTTAGCAACATGTTAACAATTTTTCAATACACATAAAAACTTTATATAAATTGGAAAAAAAAACAACCTCACGAGTGGGGTTTTAGCGGTGTATTTCATGTCGTAGAATAAACCATGAAAATATTTTCAGCTCGTGTTCACCACACACCGTATTTCAGGGTTTTAACCAAAATCCCATTCAAAAAAACCCACTGACTTTGGGACGATGGAATCGGAGTGCTAAAATGCTAAGAACCCGTTTCCCGGGTCTTAGCGTTACAAAATGACGCCATCCCTATGAGCGTCGCTCTATGGTGACTGGCTGTAAGTTTTGATCTGATCTGCAGCGGAGTTGTCTATGAGCGGAGGACGCACTTTAAACGTCAGTATCGCAGTCGATCGTGTTCGTGTAATCGTGGGCAGTCAAAATCGTAATCGAGATCGATATTCGATTAATTGTGCAGCCTTACGTTGAATCCAGTATTTGCACAAATTTCTCAACTACTTCTACATTAGATTTAGTATTAATATGGTTGCTGGACAACGGTGTGTGAGGAAATAAGTTCTTGTTCTTTTGTCCTTAGAAGCTGACGGCAAAACTTGACTGTTCTACTGTATGTTTGAGACGTCATTTTTACATTTCACATATTTCAGGGTGGAGTTTTCCTTTAATTATCTGATGCCTTCATGTAACAAACCTCTGGGAAAATAGCCTAGAATACTATGGAATCGTTTCCTGTAAGACAGCCTAGAATGGTTACCTGTAAGACAGGTTTACTGGAAAAATAGCCCGTCAGTAACGGTTTGCTTTCAAATACAGCTGATACTCAGCATTTAGCCAAAATTTAATCCAAGTAAATCCTTGAAACTGGATTTTAATCCAAGGATTGGTTTGACTACTTAAGCTATGGCAAGTTTGCATGCTTTCTGATTTGTCAGGTCAGTTTGTTCCTCAAGTCAAGCACATCAGACTAAACAATGCATTTAAATCCCCAGACACAATAAAACTGGAAAAACACCCCCGTCCATCCAACGCAAAGGACCTCGACTTTATTATCTGACTGCCACCCAAGCGCATGACTTCAAAGTGTGTTTCCAGACTGTTTGGTCTATGTAGCTTGCTCTAATACCCAAATAGCGTGGCTTTGGAGTGTTTGAAGGATGCAACTGCATTTTTCTCACAGCTGCTGAAAGGCTACAAAAAGGATTTTAGACCAAGTGAATCATTTCCAATAAACCGGATACACAGTAAAAAAAAAAAAAAAAAACTTTGACCGATCTTCCATGATAAACAGCTCTATATTCATTTTATGGACTATATATCATCTTAATCACACGGCCTCCTGAGACTTTGTATCCGTGAAGTGAGCAGACAGGAATCAAGGCATGCGCTAGAGGAAATGGATAATCCATGTTGATTCCTGTTTAGGGTAAGACTGGGAGCTGTTCAGACTGCACTCTGTGCTGTGCTGAGATTGTCAGAATCACAGCAAGAGAGGAAACAGTGGAAGAATAAACACAGTGTTAAGTCTAAGCCAGTGATGTCTTCTGAAGACGGGCCAAATGCTCGGGATTCCAAAGGCTCTGAAATTCAGCAGTCGTGGTTGACGCTGCGATCTCGTTATCCGAGATCGGATTCAAACGGGCCGAGAGACGGCAAAAAAAAATGTAAAAAATAATCGAAATAAAACGGATGAAGCTCAGACGATTATGGACTCCGGGTGAGTTATGACACATCTGCAAAGTCAGTAGGCCGGCGTATTAAACGGTCAGGAAGTACGTGCAAGTAATAGAAAGTAAGAGACTAACAGACGACTTTGTAAGTCATTTGCAGCGGTATGCATGTTTTTCCTGGTAATGGCATGGCGTCAAACCACATCCTTTACGAAACACAAGGTGTAAAAGAATCCCTTGTGGTACGAGTTCAGTCTGGTAGGTGAGAATTAATTGTGCTTAAAGGAAATAAAAAATGATTTAATCGTTTGAATGTATACCTTAGGCAAATATAAAGAGTTGAAATCAGTGAATGCCTTTGAACAGTATTTGACGTAGAATGTACTAGAACGTTCCTCTGTAAACAGGACCAATTACCATGCATGTCCTAAAACGAATTCAAAGGCTTTGGACGCCCCCCTTTTTTAAAAAAAAAAAAAACAAACAAACAAACTTTTTCATCATTCTCTGCAAAACCCTGAATATTCATTAGTCCAGTATGGCACCTAATTAAAACCTGAATGCATCATCTGCTATACCATACACAATCAAGCTTAAAAAAAACATGCTCCTTCTTTCCAATCCAATGAATATTCATTAGTGTAGTGTTGGCGACGTAAGTGCTATCCTTCAAGTGTTGGATAGCTTTATTTTGGGTGGCACAATTAAGATGTAGATCCATAACCATACACATGCAAAAACCACAACAATTAAGAACGTTCAGAAATGTGCCTTATATCAACAACTTTGTGCCGATCAGATACATTGGAACCTATGATCGTGAGCCAGCCGCTTTCATTAGCTTAAGTATTTGGCACGAATCATGATTTCTCGGCAATCGTAATGGACGTGCCGTGATATCGGAAACATAGAAGCGTTCAAGGCAGATCAGATTTACAGCACGCAATAGCTCAAGTCCAGTGGAAGCCAACTTTTTTTTTTCTCTCTCTCTCTCTTCTGGAATCAGATTCATTACCCAATCCATTCGTCATTTTGTCGTCTCTATTGCCGAAAAGGTCTCGAGATGTTTAGATGATCCATCTCGGCTCATGCAGCTATTTAGTGGTGGAGAATATGGGTGTCTCTAAAATGGATGGAGAATCCTAGAGGGATTCCATGGGAGCAGGGTTGGCTTTTATTTAGACTGTGAAACCAAAGAACCGGAGAATAATAACTGCTCATGATGGGCTTGCATACAGAACTGTGGGGTGGTTTTTCTCACGCTAATGTAGAACAGGCCTTGAGATCCAAGTAAGGAATAAAGCATGCTGGAACATGCTGTTATAGGATAATAATCAACAACAGGGTGGTGCGATGCCACACAGAGTTACTGTTTCCGATAGCATCATGGTCTGAAGTGTTGTGTTTTTTTTTTTTATTATTATTATTTTATTCCTCGTATAGCACGTTCATTTGCCAGTCTTAATTTCGACATTTTAAAAATGTATTTATAGTCGTGTTTAATGTTTCAGAAACGCCGCGAAACAAGTTAATTTCCGATCACATTATAAAAGCTGTAAATAGTCATTCCCTAACCAGCCTCACTTAAATAATTTCCTTAATAAGACCAAAAAAAGAGAAAAGAATTGCAGCTTATCATGTTATCAGGAAACCGGAAAGTCTTGAAGACTTTCCTGTGGTAGAAGTGTCACGGTTTCATCTCGGACTGTTACTGGAGACTCCTTCCGAAGAGTCTAAATAAAACGTCTCCTCACAGAATGTTTTCGACGTATTAGATAAAGCACACGGTTTTCAATGCCTTTAAACCAGAAGTCCGAGCTGTCGTTCGCAGAAAATGAATCGACACCTTTTGAGCATTCAGCAGCGCTTTGGTGTAAAGCATTTGAAAACATTCTTTGTGTCGGGGATACCAGTCACAACAAAACATGCAAACACGAGGGTTGTTTTGTCTAAGGTGACTCGGTTGATTCGTGTTTTTGAATTTGTCAGTGGTAAACAAGCACAGTGATGCTTATACGTTTGCCGCTGTAATTATTTTGTCTTAGAAAAGCTTGTTCCAGACACACACACACACACACACACTCACACACACACACACACAATTTCCACTCAGTGGCTTTTCTCCTAGAGGCACCATTTGTTATGTAGAAATTTAACATTTCATTTTCAATCAGTTAAGACCCATGGATAGAGAAAAGAGCCATGTGAGTCTGTGTTTGATTCCAAGCCATGCATTTGTGTTAATTACAAAAGGATTACCTAAGTGCACTAAGTTTGTCTGGGGGGGAAAAAACAACAAAAAAACAGGTGCTGTTGTGTGGGGTGAAATGTAGAATACTAATGATGATTAGCTGCAACGATGACGGTGCCATGAGGCAGGGAATTTACAAAGGCAGTAAATGGCCCTGCTGAGAGAGATAAAAAAATAAAAATTGGGGGGGGGGGGGGGGGGGGGGGGGGACCTTACATAACCCCCAAAAGAGAGATTTTTAATCAATTAATTTATTTATTTATTATCAGCCATGCTCTTTTAGGTCATCCTAAAGCAGCTCAAGTATGGCTTGTTTGTGTGAGCGTGCAGAAAATCTTCTTGGCGGTTTCACTTTTCCCTCTTAGGAAAAATGGAGAGTGAAATGGAAATGGATCTAGTGGGGATACCAGAGCGGTGTTTGAAGTTATACCGAGGAATAGCAACAAAGGCAATATTCTCCTATTCATCGAGCAAATACAACATTAATCCTCTTATATGCTCTGCTAAGTACAGTAAGGCTCTGCGATATTGAAACACATGAAACTAGTAGTTAAGGCCACCTCCTGGATTCATCTTAATATTTCTGGCTTAAACTAGAGGAAAGAAACACAAATTCCACAAAATTCCAGGACGACCCATACCTCATACTCTGGCACGGGCAATTATGCTTAGCGTAGAGAATGTGGTTTTTCGGGATGGCTGAACTTTTTGCGAATGCTTTCCATTAGGACGTTGGTTTGGAGGTTTGGATTCGTCTCTGCCGTTCCCCAAAGGGCTGGAGTTAGTGGTCTTGGGCAATGTCATGGAGGGCAGAGTTACCAAATGACGTCCTGAACTGTTAAGCAACACATCGTGTACAGGAGTTTTATAATTAGATCTACAGCGAGTGAGTCGTGGCAGACTGAGGCGGTTGTTCATTAAATATCGTCTCCACCACAGCTTCAGGCCTTGGCTCTTCCTGTGTGAGTTAAATATTGTCTTTCATCTGGAAGTCATTCATTTGCACCCACAGCAATGAGTTGGATTATTGGCTTTCGAAAGGTTTTTTTGTTGTTGTTGTTGTTTTTGAACGAGGCATCTAAGATGCTTTGTCTATTTCTCGGTGATTCTTTACAGCCGTTCCACTTGCTTGTACAAGGAACACCGAGTTCCATTAATTTAACCTCCTAGATAAAAATAAATCAAAAGCCTGAAAAGGGAATTAAGCAAAACCCCTCTCAACTGAAGCTAGTGCCAGGTTTATAGCTCAAAGTTTACAGCTATATGGTTCCATGCCAAACCCTTTAAAGCATTCACTCTGTCCCTATGAAACACGAGCAGCGCTGTAGCCTTGACCTGGAATTCAAGCTCAATACCCAGCAAGGTGGATCACCACGCCGGTATGAAAAGGCCTGTGGCTTGTACAGGCTCACGGGTGGTCTGCGGTCACAATAAGACTTGTCTACTCATTTTCAAGCTTTCTTCACCATGAATAGTGTGAACTGTCTCCCTATGACCCATCTGTGGCTCCATACACAGATTTGATTCCTCTCACACTGCTTATGCACATAAATATAAATTTAAAAAAATCCCCAAGAGCTCTATGTGCTAGCATTTCCTCTCTGCTGTAGTCAGACCTTGAGCACTGTGTCATGTGAGGAACTGTTGCAAGGCACTGTTGTTGGTTTATTGGGGTCCTGGTGGACAATAAAAAGTCTTGGACATGGGAAAGTTGGAACGCAGTGTGTGCAGGTGTGGATCAGAGATGTAAATCAAGAACAGGAAGAATGAAATTGTTGACTGGCGGAATTTTTTCCGTGTGTAAGATGATGTGCTTTGGGATGGAGTTTCGTTAAGCGTTTGTGTGATGGGTCCTTCAATTAGATACAAAGGCTTATTTCCTGCCTTTGTGTTCACTCTTTTTCTAGTTTCTAGTGTTTGCTCGTTGTGTTTTCTTTGCAATTTTGGGTCCCACCTTAAAATTTGATTAGGCTTTGTCTCAAGACCTCAAACTTGCTCTACCTGTCCAATCCTAACAAACGGACGAAATCGCCTGCTGTTCTTGGCTTTCGTGGTTTAATTGGAAATTTGTGTTCAGTTTCAGGAGCTGCAGGTGGAGAGGGAAGCCATGCTGGTGATTAATCGAAGTCTCGCAGAAGAAAGCCTTGCACATCGGCCCCGGCTCCAGAACGGTAAAATTCAATTGGCTGCTAAGTACGAGGAACTCGCAAAGCTGGCCGCTTCCTACAGGGAAAAGCAAAGCCGACTCGGTGAGTAACCGCGCTGAATATGCCAAGGATCTCAGTTCACAAGACTTAACCGTTGTGTTGTTCTGCTACCTCTTAAAGTACACTCATGGTGAGTTCTAACAACAGATGAAAGCATGACCTGATTGTTCACTGGTCCTCAGTAGCTGTCCTTCATTTTTAGGATGGTTAGTATATTTGCGTGACGCTTTTTTTAACCATCAGTGTTGTTCATTGGAGTGAGCTGTGTTAGAAACACTAAAGCCCACGCGCTTTATCCATACGCACACACATTCAGGACATGTTCCAGAGGGGGAAAAAACAAAGTGAATTAATAATGAGCCAGTGAGCAGCGCTGTACACAGTGCTGTCTTCACCAAGACAGAAAATCCTTGATGGAAGATGTGATCAGCACACCGTTTCAAATGAAAGCTGTCATTAGTGCACCGTTATTTTTATCATTCGGCCATAAAAAGCCCGTGTTAAGAACGGCATTTGGACACTCTCAGCACCTGCTAGTGATATTTCGTCATTGCGAGGTGAACTTGTTCCATAATAACATGACCCGATGGTCTGGTGCCACCTTATTCATGAGGTGAACAGACGACTGTTGGCATTCCGGCCTCTTCCTGAACTGATCATCCACACATCCCTTAGCACTAGAACAGCCCACCCTATCGACCCCTCCATCCAGGGTGTGGCAGAGTAATTCGGTCCCAAAGGGTGATCCGAGGTCATCAGGTCTCCACCTGGCTTTCCCACCTCCTTTCAACAGGGGCCAGGAATAACTGCTGTTAACTAAAGCAGGCCTACTTAAAGTGCTCAAGTTTCATTGCCCTAACTGAACCACACAATATTAAGCGAGCAGTTTGCATTTGTTGTTCTTTCCTCAATCATTCTAACCAGAATAAGAGAAATATTATTATATTCCTCTTCACTGTTCCTCTCTTGGCTAAAACTTTAAGTTTGTCTAGTTCTCACGCCCCATTATTTTTCTGTGGTCTGTAATGACCCCTTGGGTATTATCAGCTAATAAAAGTTGAAGCTTGTGGAGATTTTCTGAAAACTAGAGAACATCTGATGGTAAACTGTGGACGAGGTGACCTCGATTGCAAAGTACAAGAGCCAGTTTAAACGAAAAAGAACCAACAAGAACAGTGAGCGAGTCTAAACCGCAATGGTCTGGACACTGGGTTTGAACAGGATGACTGCCCATGCTTGCCTGCACTGGTGTTTGCTGGAAAACAAAAGGCTGTAATTAGAACGGCCCTGCAGGGACCTTAGAGGAAGATCTCCCACTCCCTCTCTTTCTGTCTGTCTCTCCCTTCCTATCTTATGTCGGCTTGGTCTGTTTACACTCCCAGCCTATGAAAGATTCAAAGCTGTTGGACGCACTCATATTCCTCCTGGCTGCATTAATACTCATTAAGGAATGAGAAGCCCTGGGGAGCTACCTCGGCAACAGCCCACCACGATCCTTAAACACCTCTCACCCTCCTTCCTTAAACACCCCTTTCCATCTCCATTTGTAGAGGGAGTCTACATTCCAACTCTCAGCCCAACAAAGCCAATATGAATTATTTGTTGACATTTTCCCAGGACCCTCCCTGCCGTTCTACAGACGCAAATGGCCAGCCAGATCCATTTGAAAGGGCCTTTGTTTGGACCACTACCTCCAGTGCAGTTCAAAGAACAAAGCCCAAGATTTGCAAGATTCTCAAAGGTCTTGAATGTGCAGGTTTAGTGTTCACTAGTCCATATCGCCAATGCCATCTTCATAGCACAAGAAGTGCTGTTCTATCAACACAGTCTTTCTCTGTTCCTCTCTTTCCCCCTCGGAGCAGCTGGCCAGTGATGGAAGAAGGGTGGAATGTTCACCTTCCTGTCACCATGTTGCACACGCGAAGCCGCTTCTCCAGCTGCAGCCTGGGGCAGGATGGGTGGGAGAGAGATCCTTCCTCCAACTCTGAACATCTGATTCTCATTCCACCACGGCTACAGGAAAAGTGTGACCGAACGAGAGATACACGTTGAAAAGGACTACATTCCCCTGCACGACTAAGGGAAAAGCCTTGTCTTATGTCTCCGAGCTTTGCATAACCAGGCTCAGACATCAGAGGTGTCAAGAGGGAATAACGCCTATGAAGAGTAGTTCAGTTTCAGGCTTAGAATCTTTAACGGTCTGTTCGAAATGTTTTGCAGGGTTGTTTTTTTCTCTCTCTCGGTGTAGTACCGTCACTCTGCTGCTGATGCCTTTACTGGCATACAGATAAGCTTCCTCAAAAATCTCCAACAACATTGTTCTGCTGCTATGCCACATGTTTCCAATAGCACATTCTTGGCCTACATTTTTCTCTGGAGAGTGACATCTTTGGTATGCGTTAGACTATTTGTTCTGCTTGTAAAGCAGCGGTAGTTGTCATAGTTTTGTAATGTGACATAGCAGCTTGGCCTGCCGCTGTCGGACACGGGGAAGCTTGTTTTTGACCATTTTAGCAAGACCGCTTGTAGAAAGACTGGTCTACATACCCATCTGGAGCATGTAAAATAAAGAAATGAGGTGGGAACAGGTGGAGGGATTTGGGGGGGCTTAGGACAAGGCGGAGACGTAAATCATCATCTAGTGTCAAAAAGGGATCAGTTCTATTTGAAAGCTCTAGTAAATCAAATGTAGCAATCTATAGCCTAGATGAAGGCTTCACTAACTGTTTAGTATCTGTGAGATTATAAGATTTCTTTAGAATAAAGAAAAAACCCTTAGAATAACCTTACTGGCAGATGTGATGCTATTTACAACAAAAGCAGGATGATGGTGGCGTCAGTAACTGTGTACAGATGTTCTCGATTGACCAGGACATGAAAATATCGAAGCCATGCACATAAGTTCATTATTGTCCAGTTGAACTTCCTACATGTTTGGCCATTCTACTTCTTTCACATTCAAATAAGGCTTCATGAATCCCAATCAGGGTTGCCAGGTCTCAGCAAACATTTTAAACCCAATTAAATCGCAAAAACTGCACCAAAATCGCTGAAACAAGCCACAAATGTTCAGGCATTGGAACAGGAAGATGTATTTTCTTCTCAGGCGTTGCATTGGAAACAAGGCGCCGTGGTGTGCGTCCCCTGGTACGGACATTATCCACTCCATAATCCCCCTTTCCGTCTCCCAATCCTTGCAATATATCTTACAAAAGAAATGGTTATGTACATGGTGTATACAGTGTCGGCACTTACACTTTCCCTTTGTTTGCCTATGTTTGTGGAAATTGATTAGAGATAACTCTGATTATTTGCTATAAAACAAGATCTTGGCGGCCACAGACTACTTTTAAACTAGCCCCCAAAAAATTCCACCTGAAGACTTGCTTCGTATTACCCATAGCCTTGTTTCAAAATTAACCCAATTTGGTGTGAATCCTGAAACCACTGTGCCGTAATATACACTAACTTATATCATCTGATAGCTAGTGATCTGTGCTGAGATTCATTACAGCAAGAAGAATGGAAACTCAAAGAGAGGTTATAACACCGCTCAAGGTAGAAAACGAAATCTGTCAGATTATATTGTTCCTCTGGGTTCAAACGAACATTACCATAGCTATTATATTACCATTAATGTCTACTGTGTAGCTGGCTTACCATACATTATAATAGTGCAGGAAAAGCCAGTAGAGTGAAAACCTCTCTTAAAATGTCACACAAGTGTAGTGCAAAGCTAATGCACATCCTTGCTCATGTTACAGTAATTAAGGAATAAAACACAATGGTGTGTATTGTTATAGGTCAATGAGTAATAATCAGTATACCATAGCAGTATGTCAACTGCATGTCACTGCACATCACCTAGTTTGTTTGTTTTTTTAAATGTTTTTTAATCCATAATCATTATCGTTAAGTGTAATGGTGTTAATATTCAGTTAATATTTGCACAACATTAAATATAAAATTCAACTTAATTTTATTAGCCTATATTATCGGTTACAGGACTGTAGCGGACAATATTGCTTTATACTGTTAGTAGCGGGCGGTATTGGTGAGAGAATTTTCATATGGGTTGGGCCCTACTAGAAACCAAAGAGTGTTGGGTGTTTTTTTTTTTTGTGAGAGAGTGTTATAGTTCTCACTGGTGGGAGAGTTTATGTTTAACAGGATTTGAGTCCCCTGCTTTTTGCCTCTAAGTATTTTAAATAGGACGGGGTGGATATCAAAGTTGGATTAGGGCTATTGAGCTACCCCACACCTTGGCTTAGTCTCTCAGTAGGAGAATGAGGCCTCTCGCAGACGTTTGAAATTCATCCCTTGAAAATCTACCCAACTGCACAAGTCCCTGGAATAATATACTTTCCATTATTTCATCATTGCTAGCCTTGGGTGAGGGTTCACACGAGTTCAAACACACTGAGCGTAAAAAAATTTAATTTGAGACATTATTAAAAAAAGAACAAAGTGAAGTTTAAATCAATATGCCGTTATGGCACGTTCAGTAAGCATGCTATTGTTGCTTATGGTAGGTTTTGATGAAAACAAGACACGGGCTGATAATATGCAAAGTAAAAAATAACATTATCACGTGTGTAAAACAGTTACAGTACTTATTTAACAACATTATGTAAGCTACTTAGCTAATGAGCTTAGCTGTTACTCTTCTAGCAGTAGCTATTTGACTTTAGTAGCTAGGCTAAGTAATTGCTAGTAATACTAGGCACAATCACGCTAGCTACGATTAAGATGTTATATTGTGTAAACCGAGTTAGGTAAAATTAAGTTATTATTTTGTGTGAACTAGTTCCAAAGGTCAATACCAAGCTAGCTAACATTTAGCTAACTCCTCTGTAGCTAAAAGCACTAGTCAGGTTTGCAATTGTGTTATGTAAAACATTAACCAAGTGTAAGCCTTCAGGCTCTCAGTGTTGGTGAGACTTGCATGGTAGGGATCGGCTAGGACACAATTGTACGGAATAGTAAACATTTCTGTTTTTGTCCATGGGCAAAAAGCCCGATAACATGTGAACATGCCACTTATCTAATAAATTATTAATAATGATAATAAATTTGCGAAAGTGATAAACGTTTGTAAAAGTGTCTCTTAACACGTGCACTGTCCTAAGCAGTAGACGTGTCTCCTTAAGTAGCCCTTGAGGCTTTTTTTTTCCCCCCTCATTCTGTCTCTATCTTTGAGCTCGCATGTATTCATGTGTTTGCATGAGAGGAAACGTTTCCGAAATTGACCCCAAACAGCCGCTGTATAAGAGCCCTCGTGTGCGTCGCCTTTACTCAATCTGCTCCTGTAACGCTCTCACGAGGCTGAGCTGGAGAAATTGCCCGGCTACAGATGTCGGCTCAATGCCTTCGTCAGGAAGTGAGTGAAAACAAGAGCGTGAGCAAGGAGTCTGTGCCAGTCGAGCTCATTTTAGCATCCAAACTGGTGCCTGAAGTCACCCCCCCCCCCCCCCCCCCCCCCCCCCCCTCTTTTTTTTTGTTGAGCAAAACAGTTGGCGGTATTTATCTTCAAAAACCACAAGAGAACACCCACTGCTCTGGTGTTTTGACAGGAAGTGTGTATGTTTCGGTGGGGTTGAGTGTGTCTATGCACATGTGAGCAAAAAAAAAAAAAAAGAGCGAGAGAGACCCATTTTCCTGTTTATAGAAGCTTAGCAAAAAAATCTATTTAAATCTATAAAAACTATTGCTTTGTGGAACATCTAACGCGAGACTGTCCGTTATTAATGCCAAAGGTACTGTTCTGATTTTTCAGCTTTCCGTCCTAGCCAAGCAGGAGCTACAGCTGATTTCACTTGTTTAAATCTCGGCCATCAGGTGCGGCCGCGTTTAGTTGAAACGAAAGCCTGCAGTCAGATAAAATCAGACTCCACTGCCGTGAAGTATTCAGATTGATCATTCTTTTGAGCCATGCTTGTAATTTTTAAGTCTACTGGAGCTACTGCTAGTTTCAAACAAGACCCAACCATTGGGAGCATATAAAAGCAAATACTGAAAACGATGTGGTTAGTATGGAGAAATAAAGCAAGTCCCAAAATATGAAATCTCAGAGAAAAGATGCTTTCAGAGAGAAGATAACTATTGGAGAAGAATCAGAAGGGGGAAAAAATCCTTCACGGTGGTTTTCACCAGTGGTTTTTCCTTCTTCTCAGCCTCCTATTGAAGGTTTTGTTTGCGCACCATAAGAACCATTTATTTGCTGCGAATAGAGCTCGGAACCTATAATTTAGTCCTCCAGAAGCCTCTTATGCCTCCAGACCCCTTTATAATCTCATTAGTCCCAATCGTTCCATAGCATTTCGGCAATCTTTTTACAGCTATAGGTTCTTGGTCATATCCTGATTGTAAAAAAAATAAAAAATAAAAATTGTCAGTTTTGTGTCAATCATCTATGCATTTTAATTAAATTGGGACCGTATTCATTTTCAAGTCTCGGTTGCTTTGTTTTTGTGGGGTTTATTTATTTTGGAGGATATCAGGGGGACAGTGTTGACACCATTGTGACAGCCTTGCACTATAGTTCTCGCTTTCCTGGTTCCCACAAGCCTCTAGGTTTTATTGGCTGTAAAGTACCCACCCCCAACACACCCTCCGTCCATGTGGAGTGCCGGAGTCCCGAGGGGCCAACTAGGCGAGTTCTCCCTAGAATGTAGGTCACCTACAGCTGCTCCCTAAGTGAATGTTTCGCTTTGCCTGTCACCTTCGATTACTACTCCTACATCTGGCTAGCGGGGTCATGCAAGTGCCAAGCCATTCATACTCCCTTTACGGCTTCACAAGGTGGAAAAGTGATCCAAGCCTGTTTTAGACTGTACGAACTCCAGTTCCCAGACTTCAACGCCACAGACAACCACTACGTCAAACTTCATTTCCCAGCATCCTAATTAAATACAAACTCCACCACACGGCCAGTCACGTGATTAATACCCCAGACCGCAGTCACCCGAATAAGAAACTCAACCCCCCTGTTTGCAATCACTCGCTTCCTTTAAACAAACTGGACTTTCATTCGTTCTGTACCAAGTTCGCTCTCCTAGCGCAGCTCTTGTGATGATTCCATGACCATGTATTGTTCATGCACTTTGAGTCAGGTTTTTGCCCCGATCAGTCCCTTGCCCTCGGATCGTGTTTTACTGAACTCTCGGTTTGCGTCCGACACGTGCCTCGTTCCTGACAGCTACGGTGTGCGATTTTTCTCTGTGGCAGTGAAATCAGGGTGAAAAAAATCATACTGTGTAAAACCGGCTTAAGAAGAACAGAGCACACACAGGCAGGAGAAAGATGGCGATGTTATCAGTAGAGGCGACTCTGGCAAGGCAAATTAGTTTTGTTGAATTCTGCCGCGTGCGAATCAGACCTTTAAATGTCGCAAGATGTTTAAAGATCTCCCAGCCTGCCGTGCTTGTGTGCATCACATCAACAATTTCCATCTTCACGGCGTGTTCCCAAGCCGAATATGACACGTCAGTCCATTTGAAAGGTATTGTTTTCTCAGGGTTGCGTGGTTGATGAAAAGCTTGCATGCTTTCTATTGTGAGGGGGAAAATTCCTGTATTCAGGTGGCTATGAATCAACACAAGTTCTAACAGGTCTAAAAAAAAAAAAAAAAAAAAATTTTTTTTTTTTTTTTAAATTTTTTTAAAGAATGTTTCTAATGCGATCATATAATTTACATACAGTACAATGTAGTAAATGCTACTTTGGCGACCTAAAACGAGGCTTTAAATATAAATATCTCATTTATATCCCAGTATCATGTCCTTTTTCTTTTGGCTTCTGACGGTATAGAAATGAAATAAACACAACCCCCAGAAATAACGTTTTTTGAGATTCCCCCAGAGCGACGTCGTTTTGTTAATTGCTATAAGTACATGTCTACAAAGCAGACACACACACACACACACACACACACACACAAAGGAAAGTTTCCCAACAAAAGAGGCAACATCTGCTTGTAAAATCACAGACGCATATCCACACAAGAGTAAAATGATCAGCCCACCCTTGAGTTGTTGGATATTTTGAGCTGGAATTTTCCCAGTGGCGGAGGGGTGGAACTGCTGATCTGGACAGAAATAAAATCACAGTAGCACCTGAAAGGGTGAAATTACCCGTAAAATTACTGCTGACCAAACTCCATTTCTAACAAGTTGGCTTGAATTAAGGAACATAATGGAGGCCAGTTGGTGTCATGGTGCTGACCTGCGCTTGCCCTCCTTAGCTACTAGCGCATACTGTCTTTGCTCATCCTCCCCGTCCCACCCCCCCGAAAGGACTCGGACATGTTAAACTGGCTGGTCGCTATAGCAACCCCACAAGAGCACTCTCTATGGGACAAGACCCCCCCCCCCTGTACTTATTAGCAGAGATGAGCTAACAGAAAGTGATTGCTTCCTCTGTCCCCTACAAAGACACTCTCACACAGCAAACAGCACAAGCCCACAGCAACCCACTACTGTGTTTGTGCAAAGCTAACCATCAGGACTAGTTTTAAAGAAATGTTTGGTGTTCACGCTCCCGCCTTGTATTTCTTTCATAGCAACAAACACGATGTGGAAAATCCGTCATAGCCGACCCTCTCGGTGTCAATTTAACTCGCGGTGGTAACGGTAGCTGAAATGTTTTGTGCTCTTTCAGAGACCCACATCCAGAAGCGCGGTCCACAGACGGCTCAGAATCTCCTACAAGATGAGGTGGCACGTGCCGAGGATCAATCTGAGGTAAACTAGACTACTTATTGACGCACTTTGCAAGCTTCTTCATGTAATGACGGTCAGTGCTACCCGTGTTCTCGCAGCACAACTCGCTGCATTGCTTGCAGTACCGCTTATGCAATGCTAAACACACCAGAGAGGAAATGGAGGGGGGGAGAAACGGAGAGAAAAAAAAAACAAAAAAACAACTTGGTTAGAAATTGTTTACTGCTTTCAGGGTGACCCAGAAAAGCATGCAGAGAAACATTATGAACCTCGTGTACAAAGCCGTTTCCATTTCCAGGTGGTAATCAGGCTGCATTCCGTGTTAAAACCATTGGATGAGATTGGCATACGAATATAACCATCCAGTTCATGCACTTTGGTGAAAAGAAGTATGTCTTTTAATACTGCTCGTCCATTGGGCCGCTTCTGTCCCCATGTTTGTAGCACGTACTGCAAATTCCGAACATCTCCATACATTTCCCTCAAATCTTGCAAAGAAATCTGACCCATTAACCAGGCCTCTCTCCAAATTTCCGAATCGGACTCGACTGCAGGATGAACGGAATCCAGTCTCATTACACACTTTTCCTACAAAGTCTTTTCACACGTATCCTGTTCGTTATCTACATACAATAAGATCAGCCATATTAATGCCTTCCAGACTGTTCATTTGTTCATCGTGAACACATTCATCTCTTTCGTTATTGAATGTGAACTTCCTGTTTAGTCCTACAGTAAGGTGTCGGTCAGCTCAATGCTCGACCGTTTCCACCATTTTGCAGCTCTTAACCTGTAATTCCGGTGTAAACTCGAGTAGAATCCATTTAGCATGCGGATGCGCGAGCGCGTTTTATAAGTCGTGCTTAGCGCTGCACCTCATCACGTACGTGACATCTGGCCCTAAATATCTCACTAAGTGGCACAATTTTAATAGGAACTCCAGTCAGATGTAGAACACTATTAATACCTGGGTGTTTTACTACTACTTTATTTAGATAAATTATTGATATAAAGCAAGAGCGCCTCTACAGCGGATACGCCGCAGATAACGTAAAAGTAATGTGGCAGTAAAAGTAAGGCAGATAATAAAAGCTAAAGTGAAAAAACATGTTTTTAGCTGGGGTTTTTTTTTTTTTTTTTTTAAATCGGCGATGGAGCCCGATGAACGTTTATTGGTAACGTTTTCCAGATCTGTAGTGCTTTTAAAACAAAAGACTGCTTCAAAACTACTTATTTAAAGTTTCATACTGTATATGGAATGTGGAGACGGCTGGCACTAGACGATCTCGAGACACGATTTGGATCATAGTTTATTATTCAGGGATGGTATGAAGGTGGCGCGCCGTTCAGAGATTTAAAAACCAGTCATTAAAATTTTAGTCAATTGAGATGGTTACAGAATCGATGAACACGGCCTTCTAGTTATTTTCACGTTGCCTCTGACGAGCCACGATTATACTGTATGTGTTTATATTTAAGAGGTTATTAATGTTGGGGGTTTTTTTTTTTGTCTTTTTGGTCAAATGAATACGTTTGACGTTCGATCAGGTCCGATTTGATTTGTCTGCCACTTTTAACAATAGACGTCGTCAACGAAGCAGCTTTAAAGAAATCCAGATATAGATTCAGATCCCTAATGAGTAAGCCAGGTTCGGCGGTTTGTGTTGCCACAAATGCGACGTGTAACAATATAATCAAACATGCTATTTTTATCCATATCTAACAGCCAGTCTTCCTTCACTGTGGTATTCGCTCAATGTACCGAGCACGCACACACACGCGCACACGCACACATTCGATAAGAAATGCTTAATTTTTTACATTCTGTTTGCTTGTCTCTCCAAAGATCCACACCATATTCAATATTTAATCTCCTCGCATTAGGAATCCTCCAGATCGAAGCACATAAAGCAATCCAGTGATAACATCGGCTATCCAATTACCATAAACCTGATGCTATTACGTTAACCATAATAGAGTCATGGACAGGATAAAAATGTACACATTTGCTGAGCAGCATGAAAATGACCCTTGTATTCCTCCTGCTGGTGTGGCACCAAACCGAATGAAAAGGACCGTATCAAGTCAACAAGACATTATAGCTTAGCTTAACCCTGCTATTATGTCGTGGGACAATTTGGCCCATTTTCACATTTGAGATGTCTGGAAAAACTGCTTAATCTCTCCTTTTCTCTTTGAATTTTTCCCTCATTTCGAGTCATGAACTTACATGCAAAAATGCTTCATCGTATGGCTCGTCTCGTGCAAGCCGTAATAAAAGTTTACAGTTTTAAGCTGCTCTTTGCTGGGTTTGTTTTTTTTTTTTTTTTTGTCTGTATATTTAAACTGTAGAAGAGATATTTTAACGCATAACGTAATGGATGTAACTTTCTTTCCCCGCCAACATAACAGGAGGGTTAAAATTGCTCGTCATGAGCCGTGAAAGCGACACAAACCGATTAACAGGAGCTCAAATCTGTTGAACGCAATATGGCTTCAGTATATGGAGATGATACTCTTACAGTCAGATCTCGCCAGCTTCTCAGCCGGTGTGCACCCGGATCGATCGACGGGCCATAAATAAACATCCTGCTTTTCAGCCCACTCTCAAGTCCTGACTGACAGCCCTGAGACTTCGAGTCATTAAGCTGCTCTGCTCTGATCGATGGCCGGGCTAAATGGATAGTCACCTTGTGCCTGGTGTTGCTGTCAGCCAGGTATGAGCGGCCAGCATTTCGTTGGAGGCAAACGTCCCCGTGGCCTATCCATTTACCTGCTGGATTAGAGCCATCGATTTCCTGCTGGAGCAGACAGACTGAGATGCAGCATGCTCGTATTATAAAAGAGACACGCTAAGCTGTGCAGTGTGTATATACAACTTGAGTGACGCAAAAGCATAAATGAAGTTATATTGACTATATAACATTTGGTTATTTTCTGAGAAGTTTCTAGAAGCTAATTAGTTCGTTAATCCTGAAGGCAGGTATTACTCCGTGCTCAGCAGGGAAAATATTCAGAGTTGTGTCATCCAGAGCTTTAACGTTCTTCTCAGCTGTTCGGTAGAGCACATTTTGAGTCGCTAGATCTGATTGAACAATTGTGTTGGACTTAACTCAGCCTGATTGCGCCATCTCTACGACTCGGTTTAGGTAATGTTATGTTAAAAACATTCACTAACTTTTGCGGTGTCTTGAAATAGTGTGCCCTTTCAGTTTGCCTTTCAGCTTACAGGAAGTTAGCAACAATAAAGGCACTCCAGACATCCGCCTCTTGGTTTTATTTGACTTTTTCTAAAAGTATTTGGTGAATGTATTTATACTTTTACCATAAAGTGACGTTTGGCCTATACTAAAAAGAAAAACTGTGGGTCTGTTAAAAAACAACAACATTGTTGTTGTTATTGACCCAAGGAAATAAAAAAAAAGATACAAAGAAAACAATTTCCCATTGCCTTTTTCTTAGTGAGGATGGTAAAGGGTTCTTAGTAAGGATTTGATACGGAAATTGCTCAGTATTCAGACCTCGTGTGTAACTACAGACTTGAGCACTATTCAGAAGTTAGATGTAATCGTTGCACAAATGGGGTGGAGTTTGAGTGAAGAGGCATGTATTAGGGATGCACAGTTGTTTAGCGGTTAGTACGTTCGCCTCACACCTCCAGGGTTGGGGGTTCGATTCCCACCGTGGCCCTGTGTGTGCGGAGTTTGCATGTTCTCCCCGTGCTGCGGGGGTTTCCTCCGGGTACTCCGGTTTCCTCCCCCAGTCCAAACACATGCATGGTAGGCTGATTGGCATGTCTAAAGTGTCCGTAGTGTATGAATGGGTGTGTGAGTGTGTGTGTGTGATTGCGCCCTGCGATGGTTTGGCACCCCATCCAGGGTGTACCCCGCCTTGTGCCCCATGCTCCCTGGGATAGGCTCCAGGTTCCCCGCGACCCTGTAGGATAAGCGCCATAGAAAATGGATGGATGGACAAATCACAATAGCAGATCCATATCCTTGTGTCTTCATTAAGTTTTGCGCACAGATATTTTCAGATCTCCGAGATATATATATATATATATATATATATATATATATATATATTTTAAATGCACAATAACAGGAGGTGCTGGATCAAGTGTTATTTTATAAGCTGCTGCATAACTAAGAATTAATGTGATGATTACAAGACTCTGATTAGATGTTTATTTCAGTGCTTGATATTTATTTGCTTGCCGTTTATTCCTGCGCTCGTGATATATCATCATATTAGTATTCTTATTTTTAAGTTGTCTCTTGTTTTTAAGTTACATCGTATTACATTTTACAGCGCTGTAAAAATAAATAAATAAAAACCCCTTCCATTTTCAGTCCATAGTTTCTATCCAGGACTTTTTTTTAGTCTTAAAGGCAGTGGTCTAGTTGTCTAGATTCTATTGGAAAACAGTGCCTCGACACGGACTATATTGTGTTTAACAGGGTGGAAATCAGCGAGAGGCAGCTGGAAGACACAGCTATCATCAATAATTTAATTACCCCGTATTGGGTTGGATAAGGGCCTACCACCTGCTCTCTAGAACAGAATCTCCTGTAGACACGTTAATATCATGTTAAATTAATCACACGCCGTGATCACGCGACTGACTTATGTGTACAGACATGTTAATGTATTGAGTCCCATTCAGGAACTCTTCCTTTGACAAACAGGAAACAAGTACATGAGTGAGAAATGTGTTTCCTGTGAATATTTGAGTTAACAGTGAATTCCCCAGGTTGGTTTTTTTTATTTTTATTATTTATTTATTTATTACACTGGAATTATTGTGCTCAAAATAACCAAAAAAAAAGAGACTTGGTCTGGAACAAGATGAGTCAAAAATGCTGCATGCTTGTGAATCCGCTCTGACTTCCTGCTCTCTGATAGCTGTTGTTTGACCTCCATAGGAGCTTCTGAAGAGATTCATGGAGGGCCAAGTCCCGCTGGAGGGCTTCCTGGACTCTTTCCAGAGCTTCAGGAAGACGTATCACGTCCGCCGGGCACAGGTTGAGAAGATCCAGGAGCTCAACCGGCCGGGGAGGAAGCAGACCAAGCGCTCGGAGGAGGATGAGGAGGAGGCGGAAGAGCAGAAGAAAAAGGATCAGGGGTCAAAGGAGCTCCGGCCCAACGGCATTACCTCCCACGGGTCGGCACGCATCTTCCAGGTGCGTTATGGCCTCACGCCGGCCATCCTGGTACCCCTGTCTACGTCCTCGGCTCCACCCACTAGCTTGTCTCCTCTGGACTCGTGCCCAGGACAGCGCCAGGCTTTAGGGCACGGTGCCCCTCATCCGTGCCCTGGGCAACCTGTGGGCCTCAGAGTGATAGGACAGTTACCAGGCTGGCCGATCAGACCGGTGCGGTTACAGCAGCTCTATAGGCCCAGTCCACATCAGCATGAACCTCCATATCGATAACGTCCAAACACTGTGCAGCATTAATGTCTGACTTGAGACCTTTGGGTTAATGTAAACATTTTCATCGGTCAACACAAAGGTCGCTTTCATCCGCCTAAAAAAAAAGGGAGATGATTGGAAAGCCATAAAATGTCTTGTCTATGTTGTGAACAAGCCAGTGGATTACACAACTCCAGGGCGTCTCTGTCATTGTTGCCTGTTTGTGTCGTTTTGTTTTCTTCCTGTCCCTTTTGTCGGGATATGGCTGCTGCTTTTGTGAAGGAATGAGAGTCGTTAAGACACTGATTTCTGACTGGAAGGACTTGTTTGATGCCAATGATGTTCTGAGAAATGCCAGGCTAATGATATTGCCTTGTTATGGTGATGATAATGATCAATAAAGTCCTATTATAATGTTTATTATAAACCAGTATTTCAGTGCTTCCCAAAGCCCATTTATGTCCTTTATAGTTTGTTGACCAATGCACAGCACTCTCAGAAAAGAAAAAAAAAAGGCACTAAACTGTAGCTTTCCTTGTCACAGCTGTGGACCTTCTGTTGCTATGTATCTTTTACATGGTAATGTCAATGTAAACGTTAAAGTGTTACTCTAAATGCTAATTCATGGTACAAGACTGACCCTTAAGGTTCCATTGTCTACCTTTTGAATGTTTTTTTTTATTTTTTTTTTAAAGGTACACTACATTCACACAACCATGTAAAAGATACACACTAAGGAATGGTACAGTTTAGAAGTTTACAAGCTGTATTCCTAAAAGTCGATGGCTCTTCACTGAAAATCCAGTTCTAAAAAGATTGTATTATTTATCCCTTCGGTTGAGACTGTTGGTCCCGGGCTTCGCATAAGACTTGTGTCGCAGAATGTGTTTGTGATTTTGCTCCTGCTGTCAGAAGTGTGGGTCTGTTTCACGAGATACAGACAGATTCATTAACCAAAATTGATTGCAGCTTTCCAAATAAATTGGGGCAAGACACAAAAAACGAACGCGAGTGTGTTCCCACATTATTCAGACTGGAAGTCATATCAAAGAAGGCAGAATCTATTTATTTATGGAAATCCTGTTTAAAATGGAGCGCCATGCGTCATCTTGAAATGCAGCTTGTGTGCTGTGACTAAAAAGACTGGTTTTAATTCCAGGCGCGGTATATTTCATAGCCGCGTAAAAATAAAAACGACTTTTCATGGCGATATGTAGATGGAGATTGCTTTGTGGACAGTAGGGATCGGCGAGACGCTAATACGAAATCGTATCGTAAGTATCGCAGGAATTGTCAATACCTGTATAACTTATCGTCAATACTTATATACTTCTATATCTGTATTTGTGCCAGCTATTTCATTTTTCTCGCTTTTCCTACAGCGTTAAATTAGCACACCGTATCGCCAAACGCATGTGGACACCTGACCATCACACCCATTTGCGAGCCGTCCCTAAACTGTCGTCACAAAGTCGTAAGCACACAATTGTGCAGAATTCTTTATATGTTGTAGCGTTACAATTTCCTTTCACTGGAACTAAAGGGTCCGAACTTGCTTCATCATGACAATGCCCCTGTGCACAAAGCAAAAAAAAAGTGGAAAGCCTTCCCAAGAGAGTAGAGGCTGCTATAACAGCAAAGGTGGAGACCAACTGTGAGTGTGACGGTCAGGTGTCCACATACTTTTGGTCATATAGTGTATAGAATCGAGCCACGGTATTTTTTAAATGTTGTACTGCGGGGTTTTGCTGCTCAGGAAAGCTAAATATACTGAAGATCTTCTATCAAGAAGTCTACAAGTGATTGAATATTTTTGCCTTATACCACAGTGCTGTGAAATTCTCAATTCTGATTGGCCAGAAGGTGTCGGTTAACTTTCTATAACAGCAGCACTCATAGCAGTGACGTAATTCGAAGCCGAATAATAAGCAGATTAAACATGTGGTGTTATGTAACAGAGAGAAACCTTTTAGTCATTGATATAGTGATTTTTTTCTGTAAGGAGTCTCCAGTGTCAGTGCGTTGTAACAAACCCTGAGGTAATATATTTGTAAGCTAACTTTCGCCATGGGAAAGTCTTCAGGACAGCCGGCTTTGCGGTTTCTCAATTGATACCAGGAACTCCCTTGATTCATGCATGTTCCAGAAATCATTTAAAAAGTACAACGGATCACTCTGTAAATAATAAACAATTGGAATCATTGGCTAATTGCTGTGATATGAGATGAATATTATATTTTGGGAGAAGCTCTAGGAGATTAAAAAAAACCAGTTGATATTCAAAAGTATGACCTTTAAAATACATGCATGGATTTAAAGATCTGACCTCGCAAATGAGTTCCTTCTTCATGCGTTACTCCATTTCATTGCTGCTATAGCAACAGCCAGCAGTACCTACGGAGATATAATTAATGTTTTGTCCATTGTTGTTTAAATGTCTCAGCACTGAAAGAGAGGAAACTTTCATTCTGCTGGTACAAAGGTTGCTCATGGAAACAAAGTTCCTTCTGCTGTAGTGATGCGAGAGGACAGAAAGGTGAGGAAAACTTAATGCAATGCCATCTTGAATGGTTACAATGTGACATTCTTTGACGTTTATGGGAGAGTACTGGTGGTTCCTATAAAATTTGAAGGTTATATATATGCTTCACCCAGATAACATCTGGTCAGTGGTGTTCCACTGATGGATGGAGGGGTGCTGATTAATTCTACACAGAAACAGATGGGCTTGCAATGGACTGATGTCCATCCAGGGCGTATTCCTGCCTCGCACCCGGCGTTCTCCGGATAGGCTCTGGATCCTAGATGAACTGGTTACTGAAAGTGAGCGAGAAAAACAGATGGGCTTCAGCGAGGAACTGTATACCTACAAAGTGCATCTATAATGTAGGTGTATCTGATAAAATGGCCAAGGAGTGTAGCTCTAAGGTATAGGTTGTGAAGCTAATGAGTTAGCCATTGAGAATACATCCATTGGCGTATTCCAATACGGTACTTTTTCCGCTGTATAGAAAAGACATTTACATTTACTCATTTGGCTGATGCGTGTTATCCAAAGCCACTAGACTAACCTGGGCGTAAATGAACATATATTATACCACAATACTGTTGAATTCTCAACTCTGATTGGTCAGGAAGTATTTATTAAGTTTCTCCAACAGCAGCTATGACTGTAAAAGAACAAAAAGCACAATGTTTATTAACAAATACAATTTTTTAATCATTTGGGAAATTACTGTGGTATAAGAGGATTAAAACACTTTACAGGATGTGTTGTTAAAGGAAAATATTCCGCTCCACTTCACTTCCACACACGCACGGTCACGTTTCATTCCTTATATTTCTTCTGGAGATGAATTTAGACCCCACCCTGTCTAGAGCATTTCCTAGATGTCACTCGTCTGTGATAGAATCAGCCCATAGGGTCGGGTGGGGTCTACGTTCTAACTAAACGTGACCCTAAATGGGCAAAGCCTTGGACTCATACATGCATCTCAAAAAGTTTTAATATCGTGGAAAAGTGACTTTTTTTTTTCCCTGTAATTGAATTCAAAAAGTGGAACTTTCATATATTCTAGATTCATTACACATGAAGTGAAATATTTTAAGCCTTTTTTTTTGTTTGTTTTAATCTCGATGATTGTCTTACAGCTCATATAAAAAAATCAGTATCTCAAAATATTCGAATAAAGAATTTATAATACAGAAATGTCAAAAAGCTCTAATCAGTGAATGAGCTCAAAACACCTGCAAAGGTTTCCTGAGGCTTTAATCTCTCAGTCTGGTTCAGTACACAACCACAATCACGGGGAAGATGGAAGTAAATGTTGCATTTCATTTGGAAATCAAGGTTCCAGAGTCTGGAGGAAGAGTGGAGAGGCACAGAATCCAAGTTGCTTGAAGTCCAGTGTGAAGTTTCCACAGTCAGTGATGGTTTAGGGTGTCGTGTCATCTGCTGGTGTCGGTCCATTGTGTTTTCTCAAGTCGAGAGTCGATGCAGTGTCTACCGGGAGATTTTAGAGCACTTCATGCTTCCGTCTGCTGACGAGCTTTACGGAGATGCTGATCTCCTTTTCCGGCAGGACTTCACACCTGCCCACAGTGCCAAAACTTCTAGTAACTGGTTTGCTGACCTGTGCTCAATCGTTCAGACGACTCGCCTGACCCGAACCCCATAGAGAATCTCCGAGAGACACCGGACTCGACAATACAGACGAGCTGAATTCATCGGTGTCTCTTGTTCTAACATGAATTATCACAGGGTAGATGGTGTTTGGATTACAAACACTTTGCCAGAGAGAGGCAAGGTGTCATCTGACTTCTGCGACGGAAACGTTTTTCAAACTTCACGCAGTAAATACGAAGCTGCAGTCATCTGATTACAGCAGTGCCTCGCGGTTCAAAAACCCGAAACCTGATATTGGAGTACACTGGAGTGCGGTTGGTTTTAAGATGAACATGATAACGGCAAAATTCCCCAAAATCAACAGACCATATCTGAATCATTGGCTGCCCGGGTGAAGATGCAGGCTCGTTGCCATTTGTTCATTTGGTTCCCATGCAGTTCAGATCTTCTTATTTTATCCAACAAAACCGTGGAAATAGGACGGCACTGAGGAGCTGAAACGGTGCCAGATTTTTTGACTGTTTTGCATAACAAGAATGTCGTATAAAAAAAGGAACAGAGGTGTCGGCTCCTTGAGACAAAACCTTTGAAGAATGTCAAACAGCATGTGTCTTGAGGCGAACCACCCCCTGCTGTCCTGTGATGCATTTCAATAGCCCTGGCTTGACGCAGGGAAGCTTCGGTCGTGTAAAAGTGAATGGTGAATTTAAATGAGGTGGGAGCTGCTATACCTCAGGGCTTTATGAGGGAATATCGATTTGTATGGCATCACAGAGCCGGAACCGGTCTGTATACTGATATGTCGTCATGCACGTGTAAGCCTATATGTTTGTGTTTTGAGATGTGCACAAGGAAATAAAAGGCAGATTTACTCCATGTTGTGTGAGTTTCGTAATCATTTCCAGCTCAAATGATATTGTTTACATTGCTGTAAACTGGGGCAGGATCCAGGATTATGTATGCATGATGGGATTCGTCACTGTACCAGAGAGAGAATGCGTGTCACCTGACTTCTGTAATAGAAACTGATTTCATCTTTCTAAATAAATGTAGTCTAATATCCGATTACAAAATGTTGCCTTGAAGTGCCAATCAAATACAAATCGAAAGATTTCCCAAGAAACGTATCTGTAACATGAAGCTACCCAATGAAGATGCAGGTTCATCGTCATTTACTTTTAAGAAGACCACTTCTCATTTTATGATTACCAACCTGTGGAAAAAAAAAGAAAAGAAAATGATACTTCCTGGAACTAAGATCCAAGCATGTCCTCCATACTTTGGAGCTCATCTTTCTATAAGGCAGAACCGTCACTGCTGTTCATTTTCTGCTTGACTTGATGCCCTCAGAAGGAAGATGAAGGGTTACGACCCCATCCTCCCCCACCTCATGCTCCAGACTGTTTGTGAGCTGGCCAGCGGAACCCCCAGAGCAAGGCCAATCTAGTACAGGATGAGCACAGCAGGGTTTAACGAGGTCGATGGCTTTGGATGGCAGGAGCTGTTTATCTTCTTCAAGAGGTTCTGCATGCAAACGACTCCACGATGTCGGTAATGCGAGCCAGCTCGGCCAACGTCACCCCGCAAACGATCCCCATCATTCAAATGGATGTGTCGCTCAGAAACGCACAGTTTACTAAGAGTGGAACTTCTTTGATTTGCAATGTTATTGTTTTTTTTTTTAAATGAACCTATTACATCTACCAAATTTATAGTATTTAAGGTAATCGAATATACTTAATATCAGTACATAGACTCCAGGCTGTAGGCTCCAAAACCCAGAGTCTTTCATTAAGAGGTGCTATTTCAAAAATTTCCAAAAAATATGGCTTAAAACTTATTATTATACGAAAGTGCTGTGATTCTGATTGGTGTCCGTTCATTTTCTATAACTGCAGTTCTCACAGTCAGTAGGCCAGTCTGTATTACAAACCACAGGTTTACACGTATATATATATATATATTGCGCTCATGTTAATATGTTTCGTTTCTGTAGTAGCAACTCATCTACAAGGACGTGATCTAAACCTAATGATAAAAAGAATTTTAAAAAATGTATTACGTAATTATATATACAACACATAATTGTTGATATGTTCAAGTTTTCTGTAAGGAAATGTTTTAACATTAATTGAAGGAGTCTCCAGTGTCAGTGCTTTGTACCAGCCAGTAACAGTCTTCAGGACAGAAGACTTTCCAGGTTTTCAGAAACATTTGACTTATGGTGAAGGAGCGACCCTTTATAGCTGTTATAACGTAGGTGATAACAGGAACTAACTTGTATTTGTGGATGTTCCACACCATTAAATGTAAGTATAAACAGATAATAAGTATGATGTGTTGTTCTTTGATGTTATTTCGCTCTTTATTGTAATTAAGAGGTATAAAAGACTCTAGGATGTGCGGTTATAGAAAATAATCAACTTAGGGGTGGTAAGAGTAACTGTTAGACATTGAGCCAGATCGTATCAAAGCATGAATTATTTTCCTATATCAGTACGCCCTCAAGTGTTTCATTCCTTCATTCAACAATACATTCATTTGAAATGGAGATAAATGCCATTTTAGCAAGTCAAACAATCCTGCTATGAAATATATCAGAATATATATATATATATATATATATATATATATATATATATATATATATATATATATATATATATATTTTGCACAGTTCAGCTGTTGTGATTCCCCAGATTTGATTAAAATTGTAATACGTGTAGTCACCTAACACAGTGTTCATTATCATCTCTTAACAACTAACACCTGATATTGTCTCAGTACACTGATTGTTAGGCATTCTCCTGACTGTTGTTTTCAGTCAACAGCAAACAATAATCCATGAGTAGTCTATTAGTAAATAATAATTCAGTCTTATGCGTAAAAAAGTAATTAATATAGTAAAGTAATGGTAAAAGGTATAGTAAAGTGTAATTCCTGAATATTAGACAGTTCTTGGTAATGACCTCTACTTTCACAGTGTACTGCACAAATCTAAATAGAGTCGAATCTACATTTATTTTGGAGTTTACTACGTAATGTGTGCCAAAGAATTGCTGGCACGTTCCTCCAAACCATCTTTACAGAGTCGTTTATTAAACAGGGAACCATGCACAGGCTTCCTCGTGAATTCTCTGCAATAATTGCTACCTTGTCAATAATTAATATTCATTTCGTCTATGACATAGCAGCTGATGCTAATAGAGTCTGCGGATTGATTGGCTTGCCCTCAGGCTCCTCGGAGTCTGGGCTCAATATTCCTGCTCTAATCCCTCACCCCTCAGCCATGATGGAAAACCCACCACATTTCCCAATGTTCAAAGATGGATGGACTCTATTAAAACGGATCACTACCCCTCCTTTTCAAGTCAACACAGGGCCGTAGAGTCATACACATATGGGTTTGATGTTCAGTTAAAGGTCTCCTCCAATTAAAACGACCATGTCTGTGGAATTTGTGGGCTTTTTCGCCTGCACGTTCAAACACAAGGGCTGTCCCAAAGAGGAGCCAATGACATTTTTGGCTTAATTTCCACCAAGTTGCATTGACCATAGTAAAGGAACTGCATCATCGAGTGCTGTCACTAAATTGTTAGTGTTTGGACTGTCGTGGAAATTAGACAACACCCGCAGACTCGTCCCCTGAAGGTAAAAAGGTTTATTACAGAAAGATGGTTAATACAGGATCGAATAAAGCACGATAGAATAATGAGAGTGCTCTGAAGCGCTTGTGCTGAACCATTACTTTATATATGAAACGCAGAGCATGACATAATTCTGTGTACCGATAAGAAGCGGTTTGAGGCAGTTCAAACAGGCTTCGTTTTAGGATCTTGGAAGATGTTTAGACGAACCTTGAACCTTTGTGTCTCTGTAAGCAGATAAACATTCTGTACTAATCTCAGTGACATGACATGGCCTTCTTAGGCGTTATCCTCACATTAGAATGAAATAGAACAAGAACAAAACTATTACAAAGTAAAAATGAATAACTTCCCTCACAGGACTTATATTGTTTATGTCTGTGCAATCAGGAATAATCAAACTTAGGAATGTACGCACGCACGGAATGGTAAGACTTCGCAACGAGCTGCTTAAATAGTCAAAAAACTGGAAACGTCCCAGAAGAGACAGAAGAAATTACACTAGAACTCCAGTCAACACAACCTCTGCTGGCAGGTCGGGGAACTGTCCTGACTTCACACTGGTTGTCTGAATAACCAGCTCATATTAGCTGATTTAAAGTTTAACCAGTTGTTGTCAAAAAAACAACAAAAAAAAAAAAAACAAACCCACAAACTAAATGAAATATTTATGAGACATTAAAAACTTTGAGAACTTAAACGTGATGAGTGAAGACAGGATGCAAGTACATAAACTATATTTTATTTCAGCATATTCGTAGGCCATATTGAAGGTCAAAGAACAAGCAGGCAGCATCAGACAAGAAAAATCCATAATCAAAAATAAGGAACACTCGGAAACTTGGAAAACAGGGCTCGGGCTTAACAACACTAAACACATGATAAGACTTCGCAACAAAACAATAATAGTAGGTTATAAATAGAGAAACTAATTAAATGATAACAGCAAACAGGCGAACACAACAGGTAAACAAACCAATAACAGGACAGGGGCAGGGACACATGGTGAATGAGAGTCCCTTCCGTTTTTGGTGCTGGGGGAAGGGATGATTCCACAGACTCTCAGTGGATGATGGTCTAACGTAACTGTAAGGAAGTAAAATTGTCCGGGTGAGGTCGAGGCAGACTTCATATTGGCGCCCTTCACTGGAACCTCTGACACCGGACCAGTAGAACAGTCACGGTTTTCCAGTGTCAAAAGTTTCCTCTCGACGTTTATGTTCCTTGTGTCATCTCAGGGAGATTTTCCTTGCCACCGTCGCCTCTGGCTTGTTCATTAGAGATCTAAATCTACATCCATATTTCAGTAAAAATATGCTTTTCTTACTTTTAAAATACTTTGCGTTGTGGAAAAAAGCACAGCACTTCTCAGGATGGGGTGTTGAGGCTGGGAGAACTTCATTATATCAATATCTTAGGGTTTTTTTTTTCTCCCACTTGCTGTTTAGAAGGATTAGGCTTTGAGCCTTTACCCGCTGTCAGCGTAATGACTAATGTTCTTTGGATGGAGTAGAGAACTTGAGGTGACATTAATGTGTGTGTGTGGGAGGAGTTGGGATCTGATATAACCCCTGGGATTATACGAGACGCACACAAGCGCCTTTGGACAGCTCTATCTTCTGCAGCTCCGCTGCAGCCTGGACCTGAAGCCCAAGTTTACATAGTATATCATCTGACTCATCTCATCAGATCTCTCTCTTAATCTATTTCCTCTCCCTGCGAGCATCCTGTTATGTAACAAGGCACCGCTCGCCGTGCATTACCTCATTGTTGGTGTCACAGGATGGAATTGGGTGGACAGGACAGGAAAGTTGACCACATGAAGGGACTGGGAGACATCTGAGTCAGAGTCCACGTTGCGATGGCTGCCAAGACATATTAGGACCCACACTTTGTGTGTTTAATCAACACACACACAACTAGCACGGACAAGATTCGACTCTAACACATATACATGTGCACTCGTGTGAATCTTGAGACGTGCACTCGGAGCAGCACGCACGCGAGGCTGTATGAAGAACACGTCGTGGCATGCAAGCTCGCACACATACGAAAACACGGAGACATATAGTGTGTACGCCACAGAAATCACAGTGGTGTTCTCGTTCACTTGAATGACTGGTTTCAAGGATGTTTATATACAGCTGTAAAAATAGCACGTCCATTCTTTCACACCATGGCATGGCGTCTATATAAATATATACACACGTTTCAAACAGATGAACTTCATCAGCCATGAAAGCACAGGAAAAGCGCCACGGAACCAAATTATATTCAAAACTCCTGCGTGGTTATGCATAATTGAACTCGCACGAATTGAACCTGTGTAGATATACACAATCCCGGTGGAAGTTGTTACCATAGAAACGATAACGTGCTATAGCGAGACTTGAACGGCGCTATAGTAGAAATCTGTAGAAAGTTGCTGTTAAAGTCATTCAGCTGTAGTAATAATAATGAAAAATTTAACTTTATTCTATCTGTACTAACCAAATAATCGGCTGCTCCCCCCCCCCCCCCCCCCCCCCCAGTTCTGCAATATCGAGTGTACTGCAGTAGAAACTGCAGTGATACACAATGAGTCAAGCGTGATGGTGTAATATATCATCATATACATTCATCCCCAGTGCCCAAGACTCATCCCATTAACCTGAACCTTGGGGTCAGCAGGCCATTAAAAATTAATAGCATTATTGGATTGTTTTGCTGTAATGGGATTTGCACATGCAGTGTATGTGTGTGTGTGTGTGTGTGTGAGAGAGTGAGAGAGAGAGAGAGAGAGAGAGATCTCTCTGCAGCACAGGTCTGTTTCATTAATTCAGGGGGCTGAGGGACCACAGCTCCTTTAAACAGCGTTAGGTTTCACGGAGGTGTGTGCGACGAGGGGACGGTGCTCCTTTCCCACATTAATGGTTGACTCTGTGTGACAGGCATTTCAATGCTCCTCACTTAGGCGCAGCATTCCTTTTCCAAGGAGATGTTCTGAAATAATAATAAAAAAAAGCAGGAGGAGAAAAAGACAAAGAAAACAAAAAGGAAAAAAAAAAACCAGATCTAAAGTCACCTGGGGCAACAACCTCTGTTTGCTGCATACACAATGAAAGGGTTACGGCATGCGTGTGGAATGTAAACGTAATAAGCCATCATATGGGAAAGTGTGGGTGAGGCATATGTGTGTGTGTGTGTGTGTGTGTGTGTGTGTGTCTAGGTGTTTCCCAGGCGATGAATGCAGAGTGCCCGAGGAAAATGCGTGTGTCTGACATGTAAGAGTATATTCAATAAGAGATACTGACTCCACCTAAGGGCAGACAATAGATTCGAGAGCTTGCTTAGTAGTAATTATATGCTGTGGTTGACTATGTTTAGTGGACTGCTCATATCCTTTATAGTTCCTATCAAACATACCTGAGTCAAGTTCAATTCAATTCAGTTTTATTTGTATAGCGCTTTTAACAATGGACATTGTCCCAAAGCAGCTTTACAGAAATATATGAATTCAGAATATAAATGTTTTAATTGATGAATTTGTCCCTAGCGAGCAAACCGGAGGTGACGATGGAGAGGAAAAACTCCCTGAGACGATATGAGGAAGAAACCTTGATAGGAAACAGAGTCAAAAGGGAACCCATCCTCATCTGGGTGGCACAGAATAGTGTAATTATAAATTAATCCCTTCTATTAATGTACTAATACTACATGGTCAAATAGTGCAGATGTGTAACCAGGGAAATTCATTACAGTGTTTACATGAAGTCTGTTTTGTTGGACTTCTCCACTGTTCACTGATGGAGACTTGAGCCCAAAACTGTTTGTGGTGATTGCAGTGCTGAGGCTATAATAGCAATTTGTAGTCTTGGCCATCATAGCATAACTGTTCACATGAGTTGAGGTCCAAAGCCATCCTCATGGTCTTCAAGGGGCATCATCTTCAGCAATCCCAGTGACCTCCAGGCTGCAGCACGCGGGGCCATCCTCAGCAGGAGAACGTAACTTCCAAATGATGAAAACACCAACCAGAAGTAGGGTGGCTCAGATAGATCCGGAGAGCAGAAGGGGTCAGGATCACTGGTATCTCAGGAGTATCATGTGCAGCTTGACAGAAAGCGAGAGGAAGAGAAAGGGAAAGAGAGAGAGATTATTAGGTATGGTTATTGTCCCATGTTGGTTAAGGACAATGTACATTGTGTGAGTGCAAGCAGGGACTATATGACTAGCTATAACAGCATAACTAAAAGGGAGAGCCAGAAGGTAACAGACATGATGGCTCCCTGGAACATAAAGCGGCCAGCCACTGCACCATCAACAAACCTGGGTGAACGTGAAAGTGGGGGAGCGACAGTATCCAAACATCCCAGTTCACCACAACACTATTCCCAGAAAGCTTGAGTAAACAAATATGTTTTCAGCCTGGACAGCCTAGTCCCAAACACTAATTGGAAGGCTGTTCCAGAAGTGTGGGGCTCTTCCCCCTGCTGTAGCCTTCACTATTCAAGGTACCAATAAATAGCCTGCACATTTTGATCACAGTAGGTGTGGTGGATCATAAAAGACCAAAAGTTCGCTCAGGTACTGTGGCATGAGACCATTCAGTGCTTTATAGGTCAACAGTAGTATTTTATAATCAATGTGAAATTGTGCTGGGAGGCAATGTCTCCATTTACATCTACAAACTGATAACAATCAGTCAAATAAGAGCTGAGCCAGGAGAGGACTGTTCCCTTAATGCCAACATTTTCTAGTCTATCAGGGAGAATAGATGATCAGTGGAATCAAAAGCTGCACTGAGGTCAAGCAACGCATACAAGTAGATACAACCCTGATCAGAGGTCAGCGGTAGGTCATTTACCACTTTAACCAGCGCTGTCTCTGTGCTACGATGAGGCCTAAATCCTGATTGATACATTTGATGAATGTTATTCTTATGTAGGTACGAGCATAGCTGCTGTGCTACAACCTTTTCTAATATCTTGTTGATAGAGGGCATATTTGATATTGGTCAAGTGGCAATAATTACTCTAATATCAATATGTAATATTTAGGTCTGTTTTTATCTTCTCAAAACATGTTGTTACTTGAGTAAAAGCCATAGACCTATATATCCAATAAAATAACATAATTCAGAATTCTACAATATGTATGGAAATCGAGTCATCAGTGTCCCAATGTGTAGTGACCCAAGGTTGGTTTTGAGAAGGTACGAGAAGCGGTGCAGAGCTCGGGTTGTCCGCTAGGTGGCAGTAGGTGTGCTCGTCTCATTTCCCGGATTTATTTACTAACCCGAAGAAGAACGGACCAGATGGAAAAACATGGCGGCGTCTGAGAAAGACTCGACACCAGGGAAGCCTCCAAAGAAGGACTCGCAGCCGTTAATCATTGCCAAAACTCCCGCAGAGGAGCAGCGGCTCAAACTGGAGAAATTAATGCGCAACCCGGTGAGTTTTATACTCACTTAGTTAGCCACATGCTAACGGATTCATTCGCTCGGTAGAGGATAAACATCAGTGCTGCGTCTTGAGCCGCGCGCTGAATATGTTTAGTACTTATAGCGTCAAATTAGTGCGCCTCCTGTAGGTAGTTAGCGGTTTTTGGAAAGTAACCGAAATTAGAAACAAGCAGGTGTGGTGATATTTTTACAGGATAAACCGGCGCCGATTCCGGAAAGACCGAAAGAATGGGCTCCACGCTCCGCCCCAGAGTTCGTGCGTGACGTCATGGGTAGGTCCACGCGCGCTTATAAGCGCTGCTCAGTGATTGGCTGACTGTTTATTACTGAGCAATATAACCGAGGATATCGGTTTGACGGTATCACGGTATCACGGTATTAATCGGTATTAAAGTATTTAAAACACACACACATTTACAAGCTGGTGGTGAACACAAACTAAAATGTATGATTTGTGATCAGATGTTCCTACAAAACTGTCTATGTATCTAGAACTCAATGGACTGTTAGTATACCGGTTACCCGAATGTATCTCTTACAAGTCTAATAATTGTATCTGTAAACAGGTTCCAGTGCTGGAGCAGGCAGCGGCGAATTCCACGTCTACAGGCACTTGAGGCGGCGCGAGTATCAGAGACAGGACTTTCTGGAAGGACTGTCTTTAAAGGTATCCGCTTTATCCGGACGAGATGAGGCGTCACATGTTCGACACTTTCCGAGTTCCGGTGTAGGTCTGTGGTCAGTTAGACTTGAAGTAAAATTGCTGTCTTAAGTACTGCTCAGGTGGGATTAGATTTCTCGACGTCTGCAAGCGTCTTTATGCTAAATATTTCGCGCGTGCGTTACGTATACGTCGTTTGAAGGCAAACCGATTTTGCTCTTGTAGTGTACGTGCCGGTGCGCGTTGTTGGATTATTAGTAGATCACATGACTATAGGTATGTAGGCTGTACTGCTGACGTGTAAGGAAGTCCAGTAAGGCCATGAGTTATTTATATTTTTCTGTATTGTTATCTTGATGTCACAATTAACTTTTGTTTGGTTGTTTTCTTGAGAGGGCGTTTTTATTTTTCTCATGATGTCGAAATGCGCTACTAAGCATCACACGGTAGGTACATAATGGATGGGCGCATCCGTTTTTTTTTTTTTTTAAACTTTAATCAGGGACTAACACGAGAGATGTGCAGTTTTCGAGTTTCTGGGTTCGATACTGAGCTCAGGTGACTGTGGAGTTATGTTATATTTCTTCCCCTAAATTTCCCCTTTGGGATCGGTAAAGTCCATCCACCCATCGATCCAGCTCTCCACCCACCCATCCATCCATCTATCCACCCATCCACCCATTTATCCACCCATCCATCCATCAATCAATCAATCATGTGCGTTAGTGCTAGACAAGTTCCAAATTAGTGTCTGTCACTTGTGAAGACATTGGAAACTATTCCGTCATGGACACTGTAGTGATCCTTAATGGTTGGTCAGTTTCATCGCCAGCCAGTCTGAGGGACTGGCATGGTTATTGCATGACGTTGGAGACATGCCGCCAAATTGGTTTGCAAATGGTGATGAAAACCTTCAGAAATAGGATGTAATTACTGCAGTGTGCCACTGGCCACAATGATGTAATGCTACTTCTATGTTGCATGTGTTATCCTGAGACCTTCAGAACAATAAGTTATGATCTTGGGAGAAAAAGAAATAACTCATGGCCTTTCTGGACGTCCGTGGTCTGATCAGCCATAACGTTTAAACCACCTGCCTAATATCATGCATGTCCCCCTTATACCACCAAAACACCTCTTATCCGTCGAGGCATGGACTCCACAAGACCTCTGAAGGTGTGCTGTGGTATCTGGCACCAAGACGTTAGCAGCAGATCCTTTAAGTCCTGTAAGTTTCGAGGTGGTGTCTCCATGGATCGGACTTGTTTGTCCGGCACGTCCCACAGACGCTCGATCGGTTAAGATCTGGAGAATTTGTAGGCCAAGTCAACAGCTTGTCGTGTTCCTCAAACCATTCCTGAACAATTTTCGAACTAACCACTGCATACCCGGGAACACTCCACAAGACCTGCTGTTTGGGAGATGCTCTGACCCAGTTGTCCAGCCATCACAGTTTGACCCTTGTCAAAGTCGCTTAGATCCTTACACTTGCCCATTTTCCCTGCTTCCAACACAACAACTTTGAGAACTGACTGTTCACTAGCTGCCTAATAAATCCCACACCTCGACAGGCACCACTGTAACGAGATAATCAATCTTATTCATTTAAAATGACCTGTTTGGTTGACTTAGGTGCTAAAATGATTACCTAACCTGAATAGACACAACCAGAAACTGGAATACCTGCTTGTTATAATCTCTAGAAACGTCTATAGGTGCTGCATGTGAGGGTTTGTGTTGTATTTTTATTTTTTTTCAACCAATTACCAGCATCCTGGTTTATGCGAGTAATGTATTTACTGCCTGAGAATGTAACACGGCCGTATTATTCCCCTACTTCAGCAAAAGCTGGATGAAGACTATAAGAAGAAAATGAAGGAAAATGCGCAGGCAGCTGAGGAGAGGACAGCCAAACGCAGGAAGAAGAGGTGGCCATGTTGTTTCTCATTTTAGTTAAGGGGAGGAAAAAAAAAACCCCAACAGTGTTAATGAGATTAAAAAAAAAAACTTTAGTGAAACAGTTTGTCAAACAAATTCAACCAGCAACTGGCTCATTATTATTATTATTATTATTATTATTATTATTTAGCCGGTAAAATTTTTTTATGTAGCACTTGTCATACAATGCCCTCCAGAATTATTGGCACTCTTCAGTAAAATTATTCTTAGCTGCCTTTATTATTATTATTATTATTATTATTATTATTATTATTATTATTATTATATAACACAATTTATTCTTTGTGTTTCTGGCTGGTGGTTCAGGTGCTCTTAAGAAGACTGAAGACGGCTTATTTTTTTTTAACACAAAACCTAGTTGCCTCTGCCAGGCGGTTCAGTCTTGGCCATTGCTAGAGCTTTCAGCAAGATGATGAGCCAAACGTTCTTCCACCTCAACACCGAAACGGTTAAAGAATACACAAAAATCAGTCAAATGTTTTGCACTGCCCATCTCAAATCACCGAAAACCCGTGGTCTGACAAGGGAAGGGCACAAACTTAAAAATATGGAAATGTTCTGCATGAAGGAAGGACCTATTTGAAATACAATGTCCCTGTATGTATAATATCTTTCAGCTTACCCCCCCGTATTAAGGTTCGTGAAGGGTGCCAATATTTCTGGAGTGTACCATACATACAGGATAAATATAAAGCATGTAATGTGAATGAGATTTACGATAAAGTACAAAAGAAAATGTAAAAAAGCGAGTTTTTTTTTATCCCCTTTTTTAAGAACTGGTAATAAAGCAGGGCTGGCAAATATCAAAAAGTAGTACTATAGCGATTAGGAGCATAAAATAAAGCGGCTTTTCTTGTTTAGGGAGAAGCTCAAGCAGAAAAAGTTGATGGTCAAGAAATCCAAACAGGAGAGCAAGAACCAAACAGGTATGACACATCCTTCCCACAATATTTCATATTTAATACTTTTAAACCTGCACAGTCTGATCATTAACTGATAAAAATGTCTCCTCAGACTCTGATAAAGAGCAGGAGGAGTCCTCGGAGAGCGAGAAAGAGGAGGAGGAAGAGAAAGAACAGGAGGAGGATGGTGCTGAGGAACCCAGCTTTGTCATGGGAAAGAGGTGATTCCTGAAGACTCTTCTCAGGAAAGCACCATGGTCCTGAATCCCTTCAACAAGGAGAATAGACTTTTCTAAAAGCTCAGAAGGAATGGTCAACCAGGACTCGTAGAAAATTACCAGACGTTGTATTTCTTCTCAAGAATGTTCTCTCTCCTTATGTTTTTTTTTGTACATATTATATTTTTTTATAAACATCACACAAACACCGGTCCATCTTATTGCCTTGTTGTTAACATGATTTGTTTTCTTTCAGGGAGCGTTGGAAAATTGTTTCAAATCCGTGACATGAAACAAACGACAATTCTCAGTCTTCTAACGAGATTTGTTTTCCCAAAGTTTCCCCGCTTGCACCTTGAACAGTATCGTTGCAAGAAATAAAAGGTTTCCAGTCAAGCAAAGCCACCAGTTTGTGTTTTAAGCTTGAAAACCACAAAACTGTATTCATTCTTTAAACCACAACAGCCAGAGGATGTAAACATGAGTTTTATAGCTGCTCTGATTTGACTCTACAGTCAGTACCACCCCGAAGGGCTCGGTCAGAAGGAGGCTGTAACGTTCGTTAGCACATCTGGCCGGCAAAGTACTGTTTCCAAAACTGTTGCTATGACCAAATCTTATGTAAGGAATGAAACACTTCGGGATGTGCTGTTATTATATAGGGGCATGATCACGCGCTGGGTTACTCTTACCACGCTGACGTTCATTTCTTTACAAGAATCATTCCTTTTTATATCGTAGCTATTTTGCAATTTTTTACGTTTTTAATTCTTAAACAACAACGTCATATTTGATCCATTTATAGTTGCATTTAATGTTGTGGTTAAGGCTCTGGGTTACTGATCAGAAGGTCGGGGGTTCAAGCCCCAGCACTGCCACGCTGCCACTGTTGGGCCCTTGAGCAAGGCTCTTAACCCTCTCTGCTCCAGGGGCGCTCTATCATGGCTGACCCTGCGCTCTGACCCCAACTTCCTGAGAGGTTGGGGTATTCGAAGAAAAAATTTCACTGTGCTCTACTGTATATGTGACCAATAAAGACTCATTATCATTATGTTGTAACAGCTATCAACATACGCAGTTGTTCTATCAATTAATAAGTAAAAATTTGATGTGGATGTGAACGAGCTGTTACTATAGAAACCGAGCAGGTTTATGAGTTCAATAGCGAACAAATGAATATACAGCGAGGTCCGTAAGTATTTGGACAGGGACACAATTTTCGTCATTTTGCTTCTGTACACCAACACGATGGATTTAAAATGAAGCAACCGATATGGGATTGAAGTGCAGACTTTCGGCTTTAATTTAAGGGGTTTAACAAAAAACGCTGCATTAACCGTTTTGGGAATTTCAGCCATTTCTTTACAGAGTCCTTCCATTTTCACCGGCTCAAAAGTAATTGGACAATTGGCCGATAAGCAGTTTCATGGCCAGGTGTGGCCTGTTTCTTTGTTATTTCATGACCGATTAAGGAGATAAAATAGGTCTGGAGTTGATTCAAAATGTTGAGTTGGTGTTTGGTAGTTGTTCATAGGAACTCTCGATATGCTGTCCAAAGAGGTGTCGATCATTAGGCTGAACAAACAAAACAGACCGGTCAGAGAGATAAAAGAAACTTTAGGAGTGGCCAAATCACCAATTTGGTACCTGCCTAAAAAGAAGGAATGCACTGGCAATCTCAGCAACACCAACAGGCCTGGAAGACAACTAAATTGGATGAGTGCAGAATTATTTCCTTGTTGAAGAAAAACCCCTTCACAACATTTAGCCAAGTCAAGAAGGGTAATCACCCAAATCATAGCACAAAAGCAACCCAAGGGCGAATAAATTCAATATTCTTAAATGTCCGATGAACTCAACCCAACTGAGCATGCCTTTTTCTTAGTGAAGACAAAACCGAAGTCAGAAAGACCCACAAACAAGCAGTAACTGAAGGCAGCTGCAGCAAAGGTCTGCTGGAAATGCAGCACCAAGTATCTAGTCACACCAAGTATTAAAAATAATCCTAATATTTATGATTGATGGTTTGTCCGATTACGTTTGAGCCTGTGAAAATGGAGGTACTCTGTAAAAAGAAAAAATGGCTGTCATTCCTATATTCCTAAATGGCTGTTACTGCAATATTTTTTTGATAAGCCGCTTGAATTAAATCTGAAAGTGTGCACTTCAATCACATCTAGATTGCTTCATTTCAAATCCACTGTGGTGATGTACAGAGGCAAAAGGACCCAAAAAAAAACAAAACTGTCCCTGTCCAAATACCTGACTGTATCAGTTTTTAAAGTGTCTTTCCTGGCAATGGCTCTCTTTCGTGGCTTCCACAGGGTTCTGCCTTGTAGCAGGACACGCCCAATTTTCATTTTTTAAGACCTTCATCTGAATTTCATTTGTCGGTAGATAAATTGTCCGGAGTATTCTTTTCCTTTTTCATTTCCCGTTCACCGAAAACTGTACAATATTGTGATAATATTACGAATAAAAGTCGAAAACAAATAGCCCACTGTATTTTGGTCTATCCCGTTTCACTGCTTTGACTCGGACTCGTATTTCAGCTTAGTTAGAGGGTTTTTTTCCCCAGCGAATCTGAGTCATCATAAACAGCGGTGTAGTGTCTGTGCAGGCCCTGGGCGAGCTGGTTTCACCCATCCCTTTTATTTTCGACTTGATAATCTCAATAGATGTGGCATTTACATTTGCTGAGTTTGACTGGTGCATATGTGGAACTCTAGGAGAAATTCTACAAAATTCTTTTATGTTTTTCAGCCAACGTTATTGCTCTGGACGTGTAACTGGTTTGTGGAAAGACTCGCTTAACCAAACGGTGGATTATCGAAGCGTAGATGATTTCATTTCATTTTGTTATTTTTATTCATGCAGGAAGTGGTGCGGTTCCATCACCCATTCGGGAAGACTCGATGGATGCCATGACATCATTAAATAAAATGATCATGAAATAAATCTTGTCGAGGAATAAAAACAAACACCAAACTCCGACTCTCCGTCTGAACACTATAAATGTTTGTGTTTGTGTGTTTACACTCTCAGGAAGCCTTTTCCACTCTGGTGTCAAGTGTCTCTTGTTCACACGGTTGGATCTACGCTGGGTTTGATGATTTGGAAAGCGAGTCTTCAGGACTTCAGGCCCCATGACAAGAGTTTAAAAAGTCGAGCTTTACAAAAAAGATCTGAACCATCCTTTGATTCGTCAGGACATTGTCATTTGCACCTCCCAGTTTCCACTAGAAATGCAAAAACACACACAGGCTCCACTCCCTGTAATTGCTATATCCTCCTCTAACCATGGGAGGGATGATATTTAATGGAAAGGCTTTTAAGCGGTAAAACCTGCCAGGTTTGATCCACACGACATTTTATTACAAGAAAGAACGCAGTGTCCTTACTGCTGAACTCCAAAATGAAATCCTACCTAGTGGTCTGTTGGTTGTATATGATGCTCCTTGACATCTTTCCAGACAGTGAGTATTTGTTTCCCCTCTATTGCTTTAAAAAAAAAAAATCCTTTATTTGAGTTGTTATTCTTTTTTATTTGTTCATTTATTGTTCATCCTGGAAATTGGCTCACAGCACTAACATGTGGTTATAGTCAACATATAGGTTTTGTGACAACAGGTTATTGTAATGGAAGCGCTGTTTATACAGATAAAATTCCACGTCTCACTGTTTCTGTTTCGGAAGAAAGTTTTGTGAACCAAGCTCAGAATAGAAATCTATCACCCAAAATGACAAAACCAAAATTTATTCAGCATCTTAAACAGTTCTTGAGTTTGTCCATCTAGGGGAAATGTAAATGCTGTAGAACCCCCTTTAAAAAATGTTATTTTACAATGCTTTAAACCCTGAGAATCCTTTATTTCTATGAGAATTTTTTCTTGCTATGTCTGTATATAGCTTGTGAAAGACATACATATGTGTTATATACTGTATATCTCGTTCTTGTTCTCTCTCTGTATATATATATATATATATATATATATATATATATATATATATATATATATATGACTTTGTCCATCTGGGAGAAATGTGAAGGTCCTATAACATTTAAACAAATCTTCTAATATATAAATGTTCTTTTTAGATTTATTTAATCCCATTCCAGATTTATTCCCCCTTTGCTGTTATAATAACCGCCACTCTTCTGGGAAGGCTTTCCACTAGATTTTGGGGCGTGGCTGTGGGGATTTGTGCTCGTTAAGCTCCAAGAGTATTAGTGAGGTCAGGTATTGATGTCGGGTGAGGAGGCCTTGGGTGCAGTCAGTGCTCCAGTTTATCCCAAAGGTGTTCAGTGAGGTTGAAGACAGAGCTCCGTGGAGGACACCGTAGTTTCACACAGTCACCAGATTGAACTTTCATGGGAGATTTTGGAGTGGCGTGGAATATTGTGGAAATGTATTTTGGAAGAATGGTGTACCTCGTATGATTAAGTAGAGTCCTGGTGGCACTTAATGTTGTGCCTGGTGGCACATAAACATGCACACTGGTAAAGTTCACAATCAACTGGGTGGTTATGAATACTCCCCTGAAAGTTTTTAGAGTGTAGTCATGACTTTACCATTCAGAGCCTTTTGTCCTTCCTGGTTTATCCTGTTTGGATTAACTATTCAGTCATTCAGGCTACATCATAAACCATACACTCCCATACTAAATGTTCGCTCAAAACACTACCCCACCTATGGTGGCATACCGTTTTGACCTATTGTTTCCACAATACTCATCGTTTAATTATCACAAAATCACCTACACCGTGAACTAGGCGTGGTAGTCACTGATCCCTGTGTGCTAATTATGACACCTAAATGTGTGGAATGATAATTTTGCTTTAATTTTGCTACAAGTTTGTAGAATCTAAATTTAAAATTTATATATATATATATATATATATATATATATATATATATATATATATATATATATATATATATACTGTAAAACCCTAGATTTTCAGATTCACAGTGTTCAGACATGTCTACTGTGGAAAAGAACACAAGAAACTCAAGACAAGACTGAACTCGTATGTTAATTAATCTTTCTTGGCAATGGCAAGCCACTTCAACAGGTGCAAAAGTAAACAGCTACAGTATTTAGGTCTACAGTTATAACGGATAACATGAAGTAATGATCAAAACACCCGAAACCATACACTGTTGCACTAACTAATACTTCAGAATTGATGATGTCGTGCATGTAGTCGAGCGATAATTTTGTCTTGTAGTATAGATTTATATTTAAGGTTAGCTTAACTGACCCTTGTATTAAAGTTCAGCCCATAATTTACATGTATGGCATTTGGCAGACGGCCTTATCTAGAACGACTTACATTTATCTCATTTATACAACTGAGCAGTTGAAGGTAAAGGACAGTGCTGTGATTTGAACTCATGACCTTCCAATCAGTACACTCTCAGAAAGCATGTGTTAATATCCTGCTCGCCTGTTATGTTAAATTATCCAGTAAATTTAAAAAAAGAAAAAAATTCACACGAGTGACCAACACAACATTAAGTTATTAAGTTAAATTATTGTCCAATCACGTTGCGGACTACACCGCTGACGTCATCATCCAACTCTGAACTCGCCTCAAAGAGAATGTTCGTTGCTTTGAGCTTTTGATTGTGAAGCCTGCGGTGAGGAAACTAAATCATCACCATTTAGCATTAACGCTGCTGAAAATGCCTGGCTGGAGTTTTTGATATTTAGGCAGGGAGCTCTCGAAAATGTATTTATTGGAAAACTGTAACTCAGCGAGTGAATATTAACTTTACCTATCGTGAATATCACGTACTGCTTCCTCAGTGTTGGAGTTACACTACGAGTGTCATGTGTTTATATTTGGCTGTGAAATATGGACTGAGGTTTTTCTATAAATCTCTGGGTCTGCAACTTATCTGAGGCTCCGAGTTAGCATTAGCTAGCTGGATGCAGTCACCAATCACAGTAGGGATGACTGACGCTAACCTAGATGCTCATCTGAGTTGATAACATGACTTTAGCATACAGCTTCTAATAATGTTAGATATTCCCGTGACCTTTTTGAAAGTTAACGATAGCATAGCATTACAGCTATTCACCATGATGTAATACAGAGAGTGGGTTAACGTTAACTACATTTAGCAAGTGTCTTGGATGAGGCAAGCTGTAGAAATCAGCATTAGGAGGATAGGTTAGAGCTGTGTTTCTTCATGGATTCGGAGAATGTTAATGCTGGGTAACAGGTGCAGAGAGTCAGTGGCTAACGGAACTTAGCTAGCGCAGTAATGTCGATGCCAAAAGTTCTTCACAAGATTAACGTGACAAAAACAGAGGATGGAATTTAGGTTGTAATGCTTTCCATTATCTCTGTAATGTTGGTTGATTTGATTAGGAGGTGCTAAAGGCAGAAAAATAAATATTCGCAAGTTAGCGCGATTTTCCCGGTGAGTCTACAGCGTCATTTTGTTCAGTAGGAGAGCAGAGGTCACATTTACAAAATTACACAATTTGGGATCCTGTAATGCAATTTCTCAGTTAAAGCCTAAAGGCATCTGTCCATATTTTGTATCTAACAACTACCCAACACTATTTTTCCTCTTTTACAGCTTTTCAAGTGGCCAGTGGTAAGAAGATTCATCAATTCCAATTTTACATCTGTCAAATGTCACCTGAATTTCATGCAATTGTTTGTTTATTTTGGGAGCATGTTAGTAGAATTTTAGCATACAAAAAAATTGCGTTTTAGGATAACTGTAGGGGGGAAAAGTATAAACAACACATCTCTGTTATTTCTGTGTTATTTTTAACACATCTTTGTGTGGAAATGTACTAACACACAGCATGTGTTAAATGTACTAACACACGGATTGTGTTGAAAGCAACGCAAAATGTCTTGTCCTTAACTAGACACACGGGTGTGTTAAAAATTAACACATGATCCGTTTTAAGAATGTAGTCCAACATCTTAACCACTGAAGGGTGTTGCCCATTATAATATTTGTGGTTTGTAAAAGGAACAACATTGTCAAAATTTTAGGAACACGCAGTAATATAGGGTAGTTTATGTATTTATTTATTTTTTTGCTAATTTACATAGACTTACTTTTAGTCATGAATTGATTAAACCTCAGCCAGTACATGTGTACACAACTAACATTGAAATACTCAACATTAATTAAAAATGTGCACACGCACTTTGGTGAATTTGTTAAGGTTACTTGTGTTACTTTGTTACGGTTACTTAGTTAAGGAAAGTCACTACAAGTAGAAATTATCATTTTTGTCAATACTTTCTTTAAATTTTTTTTAGACAAGTTGCACCTGTAACACGTCAATTTCCTTTTTAAACCTTTATACTGTAAATTTTACAACATACACTAACTAAAGTGGAAACGCATTAAAACCGTATTTCTTAAAATCGGGGGAGGGGGGATCCGCCTATATTCATAACTAACAATCTCAGTTTCTAGATGATGAAGGATATACTACAACAAAACTTTCAAAATGTTCATTAGTGTAGATGTTATACTGAAAAAGTTATATACACGTTGACCTCAGCCACCCTATAGTGCTTTTGTGGAAATTTGCTCAACATATTCAGACTTTTTGGGAACAACATCCAAAGACTAGATTTTTAATTGGTTTGAAAATCTTTTAAGAATATAATTAATAAACTGGCAAAGGTTGAATGTGATATCTATTGTTTAAACCTGTAGTGTCTAGCCTTAAAGGAACCTTGGTGTAAAGCATTACCATTATTTACTATTTGATTCCCAGTAGGGTCTAGAATATGTAGTTTTTAACATAGCCAAGTCTTAACCTGTCTGGTTAACCACGTTCATTTTGTTCAACAGTTCTGGTTCAACCAATACCAACTCTTTCACAAGATGTGGTCGTACCGGTCACTACCAACACGGTGTACCTTCAGAAGCCATTTTGTTACTTTCAAACAGTCAGTGATCCATTGTGTGATTCCCCAAACACATGTAGTGTATGGCTGGTGTCTGCACTGAGCACAGGTGAGTTTTAAAATGTTTTTGACGGGTTAAAACATTTTATCTCGAAAGGAAAATTATGCTTTGATGAAAAATGACAAATAGATAAACTACAGCAAATGGGTGGAGTTTAAATCTTTTTTTTTTTTTTTTAGTACTAATGAAATTTCTCTCAATTCTTAGAAATTCCCTACATTTTATATGTGCTATCAGTACAAATATCCTGATGCTAACTTATAACAAGCTTCCACCTGACTAGCTAACCACATGTTAACATTTCAAGGTGATCTTGTGAAATTTCTATTAAAGTTTTTCTCAGCCTTTAATCATTAGCCACAGTAAATCTTAATTTCCTGTAGTGAAGTATGTTTATTTCCATTAGCCCATTCCATTGTTTTCCCCTTAATGACTAGCATCATCCTAATATATCCCCATAGTTCTTTTGGTAAAATGTCAGCTGATATGAAACAATGTCTGTGTTTTTTCCCCCTTCATCATAGCAAAAGGCACATTTGACAGCGACAAAACCGCTCAAGGTTTCGTTAACGTCTCTCCATACCCAACTGCGTTCAGTCCTGGCGCGAAGAATTACTTTATGACCAAACTTAATCCACAGACTGATTACCCCTGCCCACCCTTTAGTACTCCTACCACTTTCCAAGTTGGAGCAGAGGGTACTTGCAGTAGCGCTAACTGCAATGGTGTGTTGCCTAATGGCTCGACTATGAGGTAGTCCAGATGATGATACTGTATCATTCTAGTTGGTTAAACATATTTTGTCTCTACCTGGTGATCATTTTCATGTTAATGTCTGATCTGTTATTGTTTTTTGCCCACCTAGCTTTAAGTATGTACTTGTCAGTGCAGACAATACACTTGTTGCAGAGACAAATTGGTCTGACAACATTACCCTCAACACCGGTAAGGAATCATCAGTCCTCTATTCCAGTCCTTGGAGTGAGCCATTTCAATGAAGGCAACAAAATGCTCAGTCATAACATTCCTCTGTTTTGTTTCCACAGTAAAAGATCCAAACAGTCTTGGTAGCGGTTATGCTGGAAGGTCTGCCGCAATGGTGGTGATCACGGCAATTCTTGCCACTGCTGCGGCTCTGCTTTTGCTGTTGCTGCTGATTGCCTTGATCCTGGCCTGGTAGGTCAACCGCTAAAAATGATTAATATTACCAGCCATGGCTGGCTATAATATTAGATAGAAGGCTAAAATGTAAAATCTATCAATAGCTTGATAATGAAAGCATTAGTGATGAGTCACGAGGTCTCATCGATACCGTAAAAAGAACAATATTAAACACACTAAGAAGCAGAGAGGTAGCTGCATTCTGAATTTTCTCCGTAATGCTACACTAAACTAAATACTGTTGTCTGTCCTTTTGTGTAAGTTGTACTTTGATCGGATATATACTTAGTCCATCTGCCTGAAGGTTTCTCGTCCGATTTCATAACCTACCTCAGTCAAGTCCATTAGACCCCATTGTTGGATGTGTCAGTAAAGCAGGCTGGAAAATATTAGCGCAAATAGAGAATAAATCTAATGACATGACTGTCACTGAAAGGCCACATACTGTATATCTACAGTCAGGGCTAGAAAGAAATCAGCCCCTAGCCCCACTTCTTCGTACCATTCTGTGTGTTTTTCCTTACAACCATTGGTAGTACTGTTGCATTTCGTTCCGCAAAAATCCACTTTATTATGATATTTGTTAACAAATAATCAGATATGGATGCCAAAAATGACACGGTTTATCTTAGAAAGACAGGAGGCGTAGCCGTACTAATCCACTTATACCAGCCGCTAAATATTTCTGATCAAGACGAGGTTCAGTTTCGATACGTTTTGTTCCAGACAACCAGACACCTCAAATGCGTCTAACATAGACGAACGTAAATGAGTCTAGTTCTCATGTGCATGATGTCAAAATGTTCTTAATAGGTCCATTCGTTCAAAGAAATGTTGCTATTTTTGGCTATAGCTTTCTCAGAAGGAAATACTCCAGTGCTCTAAATGTTGTAATAAGACCTTCCGTAAAAGATTGTCCGAGTTCTCTACACACTGTTGTCGAATCAGGCTTCACATGTTTTGTCTTGTTCTTAAGCGAAGGGTTAAATGCAAATTATGCGCAAAAGAGTAGGGAAAAAAAGCAGGATAGTTTCCGCTGTAGCCATGCTGTCACTCTGATATGAAAAGCTGACAGAAAGGTTTCTCTTCCAGCTGCTACAGCAGAGGGAAAACACAGTCAAGCGGGGCGAGACGTCAGACTTCATTGATAGGGTCCCTCCGTATCCCCAGCTATGACTTGCACCACCTGAAAAAGCCTTCCCCCTACGACAACCCTGTATACGAGCAAGACCTGAGGAGGAAGTACACCACGAATCCCACCCTGCCCCAGAAAACCACCACGGTCATCACCACGGTCAACTCTGACTCTCCGGGCACCATCACCACGCAGAAAATGTAAAAGAAACTGGAGAAACTCTACGAATTTCACGGCATGCAGGATATCAGACACTTTAGGAAATAATTTGATCAAATGCAAATGTGGCTAAAATCATGGGAGGCAAAGCACAACATGAAAGACTACTAACTAGTTTGATGTCTTTAATTTGACTCTGAGATGAATTTGATTTTTAATGTATGTTTTACTGAAATATTTCAGATTTGATCACCTTTTTCTCACAGAGGTCTGATTTGAAGATTTCACTGTTAAAATTCTCTTTAAAACTCCTATTACTACTACTGCAAATATTAAAAATATTAAAATTATAATAGTGATAATAATCTTTATTTAAATCGCACAGTCTTTGTGTTTGTAATAAAGCCCAATATATCAAATATGAAAACCGCAGTAAATCTGTAAGTATAATTATACTTGTTGGGGGAAAAAAAAAAAAAGCTAAATAGTAAAATACGCTAAAATAACTCAAATTAGGTCAGGTTAAAGAAGTACATTTTGGCCTGGGTTTACAATTTATAACTTTTTGGAGAAATTGTACAGAACCACCTTGACCAAAAATGCTAAAATGGGCTAACAATGAATTCAGGGTAGCAGTACGACTTGTTTAATAGTAAATCTCCTCCTTTATAATGAAAGAATTTCTACAATATTACCAAAGAGTATGTTATAGAAGCGGTGTTGGGGCTTAATAGGCAAATGTTGACCGAAACGGTGTACATAGCAGTAAATAAAATAAAGGTTTATACAGGGGTGGATGAAGTACTAAGAAATTATGAATTAACTAAGTGAAAGTATAGACAGTATGGCAGCGTCTGATTAAATTAAGTTTATGTCAGGCTTTCTTGCTAAGCGTAAGTGTAGTCAGTTAGATTTTTGTTTCTATTTTGCTGTCTAAGTTTGAAATATTTACCATTAGCTAGAATTTAACTTGCTGCCTAACTAGTTGTGCTAGCTATTTAATCAGTGCTAGTGTCACCTGGCATTAGTAAAGGAAACAAGCTGACTTAGTTAAATATAGCCAGTTAATGTTAGCAAAACTTATGTCAACATACCTCTAGTTTTCAAATTAGATGGAGTTCATGCCTTCTAGAGAGGCAAAAGAGACGGCTCATTTGATACGAGTCTTTGCTTACTCCAGTATATTGAAAAGTTTTACTGAGGTATACGCCAGTGGCTTATCCATACTTAATACTTAAGCAGAGTAATGAAGTACAATTATTCAATTATTTTCCACCGTTTGATTGATAAGTCTTGTGTGTATTTACATTCAGTGGAACCTGTGTGTAGACATATTGTACCTATTCTTCTATTGCCACCGCTTCGATTACTGAAAATAGACTTAACTCCAATGTACCAATGTACCATTTTAAATGGCATAAGTCAAATATATCAGATAGATCAGTAATGTCTGGTAGAATAACCAGAAAAGAACAAATGCTGAAATGAACGCTGCACTGCTTTTAACTTTCAAGGCAATATGAAATAAATCAGAATGTTTACCAAAACCCAAAGGGGTGTGAAAGTGCCATAATTAATGTTTAATGAATCGTGATGTTCACCAGGTGGAGCTGTTTGCCATAAAGCTCAATTACACATTTTATAACCTCTAATGGCAAATTATGAGGGACTGCTGAGCAGAGATCATGAGTTATCTTTTAAATCAGACCTTTGACAGATATCTATACTCTGTTTAATGCTGCCTGGACGTAGACAACACAGGATTGGACATATCTGTTGAGACGCTAAATCCAGTGTGTTATTGGATAAAAACGGAGTGACCACTGAATCCTAATTCAAACAAATCGGTAGCTACTACCAGCACGGTTGAAAAAATATTATGAGTTAATACTTGGCTGCAATAGAGTGTAATGATGGATTATTTGTAAATGCTTGAGCACAGCCACGGGAACTGGGAGCTAGAACAGTTTGGGCAAATTTATTCATATATTTATTGAGAAATTGCATTTTGAACAGAAATCTAGCTAAAACCTTGTTCCAGACACTTTAAAATATATATTAAACACATTGACTATATTATAGACTATATTATAACTTTAAAGTGGCAGTTTGAATTTTTAGGGCCCTCTGCTGTCTGTGTGGCAATTTGCAATTGCCGATTTGTTTTTGGGTTTTTTTTTGCAAGCTTTTTCCTTCAACACACCTATTCCACCCCCTGCTGAAACTATTCACACCTCATGGGCTTCCTTTTCAGCAGAGTTTTTTCTTTCAGGGCCAGAAAAAAAAATCTAAACACAAGCCTGAAATGAAGAAGCTAACCAAATCCATTGCAAGGAAATTTAGCGAATAGATTTTTTTTTTTTTTTTTAAAAGGCATCTTTGAAATGATATTCTTTTCACATGTCTAGGTACACTTCACTTCACTTCACTTCAGATTACAAACAGCACCTTTAAATGCACTTAAAGGAAACCAGTTTCAATAGAAATATCAGGAGCACTTCTGATGTGGGATTTATTGAGTTTTATCTGCCTTAAAGAGATCCAGGTGCAGTCCATTTGGCCATCACCTTGAACAGCTTGAATTCAAGGTGTGCTCTGTGTGTTTAGCTCGACAAAATGATACATACACTGAGGATTTTTGGGTTCTTTAATGGAGGTTAAATACTTCTCAGCCAACTCTGAGTCCAGTTTTTTTTTTTTTTTTTTCTTTCTTCCATCTTTGACCTCAACGGATAGACGGTTGAGTCACAGAAAGCCCACATAAGCTGGTCTGTCAACTCCAGGTCACCGTTCTACGGGTAAAGGATAGACTTGTGAGCCAGTGAGTCACCCAAGCCTACGCACACACACACACACACACACGCACACACACACAGGCGCAATACCTTCCTCTTTAGGGATTACTCACGGACAAGAAAAGATCCATTTAATTTAAAGAAGCGCCTTAAGCACTCTGGTTTTCAGGGGAGATGCTGCGCTCGCAATCGTCAATAATTGGCATTCATTTCATTTACAAATTTACAAATTCTTGTCCTCCCAAGGAATCCCTGACTGATGGGGAAAATCTCTCCGGAGCACGAACAGTTCTCTAGCATCCTTGGAAAACCCCTCTGCAAGCTGGGGAAGAATGAGTCATCCTTCGCTCACACCATAATCATGGCAGACCTTTTTTTTTTTTCTTCAAAACCTTAACATTAATCCCTGTGCAAATATTACTGTCAAGCAGCTCCCCACAGTGTGTGTGCATTTAGACACTTTCTCTCCCCCGCTGTAAGCTTGCAATCTTTTTTTTTTTAATCTAAAAAAACAAACATGACATTTGTCCTTCAGATTTTTTTCCCCCCTTGAGCGCCGGATGCTTTATCTTTCCATGTAGACATATGGTTGTGTTGATAAGACTTTTATATCAAGGCACTTTTGTTTGCATTGTGAAAAGTTTCAGTTCCCTTGTTTTTATTTTACATTTTTTTTATTTCCTGGTTCCGACATTTATCAGCAATCTCACCAAGACACAAACACACAGAAGGCAACCGAAACTGCTACATACTCTGAAATCAATTTAAAACAGCGGGTAGAGTTCTGAAGGCAGATATTTCATTAAAATGCAATGTAAAATCTTTTTTATTGTTATTATTTATTTTGTAAGTAACCATGCATTTGCAATACAAATAGTCACGGCTGAAAAAGAAATGGTGCAATGTATTATTTTTAACTGACAAAACAGCCTAGGTACATCTGTATACCTTTTAAAGAATGCCAAGAATGTATAAATATTGATGAATATGGAAATTGAAAATGGCCTCACTTGTAATCCCACCTCCTTCTTACATTACATTGTTCTGTTGCCAATGATTTATAAGAAATGCAGGCGTAGATGCTGGAGAAATCCATCACGACGTTTACGATTTATTCAAAGCTAACATTTGCTACGTACAGTATGTGCAAGCATAATCTTCTGTAGCAGAACGGTTCCTGCTACCGTGCCGTTATTTTTCTATTACACCATAGTATATATTGACAGTAGCCCAACTGTTTATATTAATGCGCTCGTTCTAATCCGTTATCGTTTCTATAGTAACAGGTAATTCCCAGGGATTAAGTGCTTTTTTATAATCTACTACTACTACTACTACTACTACTACTACTACTACTGCATTTATAACATGCTTTTCAATGCCCTAAAGATGCTTACAAAAGTTAACACAGAGAGTTAAATCCAGATTAATTTAAACATTCCAAAGACAATTAATAATAATAAACTGTTTAAAAAAAAAAAAAAAACATGTTCTGATTAATTAACAAAGAAAAATGTCATTGTTTTCTTTTTTGAAGGAGTCTCCAGTGTCAGTATTTGTAAGTTTTCCACTACTGGAAAGTATTCAGAACCAACAATCACAGCATGGACAAAAAAACCCCCCAAAACAACAACAATTGCATGTTGTCATGCTTATTAAAGTTGTTGTTTTTTTTAAAGGTAAGTTTGTGTTGTATAGTTTGTAAGGTGTGAGACAAATTGAACACATACAGGGTCAATTATATTACAGGCCCATAAATATTTGGACAAGGAAAGTGTGTTCATTTTAGCTGTTATTTGATATTTTAGCTGTTATTTGTTGCTTTAGCCGTCTAGCACAGTATACTGGAATTAAATAATGAAGAAAACAAAACAATAGAAACTCTCATAGAATTGGTAATGGTTTTAATGGTTACAATGGGAATTATATTGGTTTTAATGGAAACTGTAATGGTCACTCTGGGTTGCCTTCTACTGGTGGCATGATATGTCTATTGGATACCATTAAGGACCAATACCGGCAATGGTAATGGTTGTAACGGTTAGCTGATGGTTTGTAATGGTATTTGTAGAGGAAAACGTTAGAATTTTTGTGATGGCTTCTATTGTTTGGTTGTTGTTGCTTTTTTTTCAGATGGTTTCTATTGTTTTTTTTTTTTTCATATCGAAAGTTATGTTTCCATAACTGTTAAAGAAATCTCCTTCTACAAAGCTTCACAATTTCAATGATTACACAGTAGAGTTTGCATCCATTTACGTGAAAGTCTCAGTGTTCTATAGTTTCTACAGTACTATACGATCGAGCGCATTAATATGAGAGTGCGATTCGCCTTGCAGCCGGAACTACTGTCAGAGCTGCTGTTCCAGACAGAATTTCACATTAGGGTTCAGACCGTCCGTATACATACACAAATACTGTGTTTTTCTGTGGAATTTTACCCAGTTATTAGTCAGTTATTATTAAAACAGCAGGACTTCATGTTAAGGTAACCCTGACAGAAAACCCCATCACTCCTGTGGAAGAGTATGGAGATATCAAGCTGCCACGCCCTCTTTCAGGGTTGCCAAAAGGAGCTGATTTTATTCATCTATTTATTTATTTAAAACGAGTTCGTCTACTTCAAATGTCGTTCCCTTGTTAAATGTTTCTTGGTGTGTTTATATGAGGTGAAGGTAGCACTTCGGCTGATATTAAAGTGAACCGAAGAACGGTTTAAAAAAGCGGATTAATGGTGAGGGGATTCATAGCATTCTGGCAACCCGGATCTTCACTCTGGGGTTTGCACGCGCGCTGAGCGTGTCATCCTCGGGGTAAATCTGTCTGTAGTGACCAGCGCGCGCGTGTACGCATGTGCCAGCTGTGTGTCAGCTGTTTGACTGAAATGACTTTGAGTTGTGTTGATATTTGTCATGTTCACAACATCACCTGTTAGTGGATCGAAACGCGCCGAGCCGTGAGAGCTGGTACACCGGTACAGATGGCCAAGAGGAGCACTCTCTTCATCCGGATCGTGGAAGGCAAAAATTTGCCCATCAAGGATATGTGAGTGACAGTTTTATGTCATTTCCGGGGAGAACTCCAAGGGTTTTGGGTTTGAATCCTGGAGGTGTGTGTGTGTGCGCGCGTGTGCGTGTGTGTGTTGAAGTTCAAGTTCAAGGCTCACAGGATGGGCACAGACCTGGGCAAATGTGACTTGTTACAATAAATAAATAAATAAATAAATAAATAAACAAACAAACAAATAAATGCATGCATGCAGGATTAAGTTTTTCATACAGGCTGTGATGATAATTCTCAAGATTAATTCTGAAGATCAGAAAACGTTGCATTATAATGACCATACTGTCCATTCCTTTATACACACACACACATACACACACACACACACACACACACACACACACACACACACACAAAGTATAATATGTCATTACGTTTGCCATGTATCAGAACAACAATGTTAATAATAATAATAATAATAAATTCATAAATTGCTGTGTAATCACCCTAAAACCAATTTCATATCACTTAATCCTACCACGGTGTTTGCTCGACTGTGGTAAACCGTCCTTATGCGAGAATCAATATTTAGCTCAGTCGTGTAACATGATATAATGTGACAACGTTAATCCAAATGTGAATAAAAATAGGCATGACACCATAAAAAAAAAACCCAAAGAGGATTTTATTTCCTCAGTTGATAGCTGTATATGTAATAATATGTATTATTTATTTTTTTGCTTTATATTTCCTATAGGTGGACAGCTGGATACTGTATTGAATGTCAGGCGATTCATTATTACAGTCTTTATTGATAAACATTGGATCTAGAAATGTATAGGGGGGAAAAAAATGATATCCTGGTTAAAGATGTAAATTCCCTTCATTTTTGAAATGGAGGATTAAGGATTAAAAAAGAAGGGAAGAAAAAAAAAAAGAAGCACTGTTCGCAGTTATTGCCGAGCATGAAAATAATGTGTCTCTTGAATACAGCACGATGGATGGAGCTTCGTTCCTCTTAATGGAGTGTGTGCAGAGAGTGCACTTTTCATGGGAACGGTTCGGCGTTAGCGTGTAAGCACACGTCAGATGAGTCTCTAAATATTTGCTCCAGGTGACATGATGATAAAAAGTCGAGCGTGTTCCCTGGATAGTGCTGCCTGTTTGTTTCTGGCAGGTCTTTGAACCAGAATTGAAACAAGTGCTTTTTGTGTGTGTGTGTGTGTGTGTGTGTGTGGGTATCGGTTATGAAACTTCTCCTCGACCGCAGCCTCAGGCAGTGTCTTTCCATGTTGCGTTAAACAAATATCCGCGTCATCCATCAGTTCGCAACATCTGCTGCCTACTGACCCACTGTGCTGAAGTTTTGGGAAGATTTTGAGTCGCCCCAGTTTCTGTTGCCTTTTTCTGTAGGCTTAGTGACGTTACGTCGTGTATGTGTGTGTGTGTGTGTGTGTGTGTGTGCTGGCACTGAGGGACAGATGTCGTGTGGAGTATTTACACTGACACCGTGGTGAGTTTGCCAAGCGGCGCCGCGACAGATTGCAACCGAGCGGCTTCGCCGACAGCCCTTACACACACACACACACACACACTTGGGAATATGAGAATAAATGCCGTTCCATCTGCAGAATTATTTTCAAGAAAAGAGCAGTTGTATTTAAAAGGACCTGAGCGATCAAAGTCCTGCGTGTGTCTATGAGTCGTTGCGCTTTATTATGTTTGCGCAGTTTTCCTGCTCATTTTGAAATCTAGCGAATTGTAGATAATGCCGTTTTCTTTCCTGGCCTGCTGCCGTTTAGGATCGGTCCATCTTCTATGAGCAGACGGATCAAACAGTCTCGCACGGCCTTTAAAAAGTTCAGCGGTTGGCTTTGTTACAGGACGGGTGGCTGGACTTCGTCGTCCTTAAGACTGTCCAGACGTGCATTCCGAAAGAGGTTGGGGAGGAACATGTGTGACCCTGTGGGAAAACCTTTATTTATTTATTTATTCGTTTTTACAAAAGCAACAACTTGCATTTAAAATACAACAACAACAAACTAAAACAGTCAAAAGGGTTTCTTTTAGTTCCTAGGGTTAGATTTAGGTGTAGGCATTAATTACATAGGTGCAATAATAATGACGTCAGTGGAAGGTCCTCACAAGGTTTGTACTGTAAGACAAACGTGTGTGTGTGTGTGTGTGCGCATCATCTCCGCTATCATCTTTCTGCGGGTACTGTGCAAACGAAAGCGTGTGGTTCAACTGCCGAGCCACGCAGCTGTCTGATGTAACACCTGAGTCTGACAGACAGTTTTTCACCCTTACACTGATAACAATAGTCAGAGATGAATCACCTTCTCCACTGGCACCTTCTCCCTTATTACACACACACACAGATGCACATATATACACAGCACCAGTGAATGCTAGCACTTCTGGCAGTTCTTACTCCCTCGACGAAGGTCTTCACACTCTCAACAGCACTTGCTCTATATATGTACCTCGCCTTCGTTATGAAAACACCTCTGTTCCAGGTCTCTGATGACTTTTTTTATTGATTAGATTTGCAAGCGCGCCACTGCCGGAGTGAAACAACCAACACGCGGACAAAACGAGGGGTCTTGATTGACTTTAATAACACCCGACGTACAGCAACACCATCGAACGGTTTAATCAGAGCTGTACTATTACCTGTACACAGAGTACATGCTATACATTATGTGTATGGCCCCCCCCCCCCCCCCCCCCCCAAAAAAAAAAAAAAAACCTTCCAGATCTCATTTTGAAGTTTCGAAAAGCCTAAAATATAGGCATGAAAGAAATAAAAGACTTTGAGGTACGACCCCCGATGACGAGCAGTTTTTTTTAGTCACTTTTTTGGGTCGGTTTAAATTTTGATAAAACGACTTCAATTGTATTGGGTGGTGGGGGGGGGGGGGGGGGGGGATCAACTGGTCGTCACACTCAACATCTGTATGAGTAGTGACACATCATGATTGCGATGACATCAGTGCTTGGTTCATTAATGACTCAGTGACTGGTGCACTTGGTGTTGACATCACCAAAGGAGGTAGAAGAGGATGAAGTAATGAACCTCCCCTTTATTTTATTTTTTTTGTGATGTGTGACATTAAAGCACGATTTCGGCCGAGCAGTCAGACACATCTATCAGTTTGTGCGTCTGTGTCTCTGTCTGTCTGTCAGGCCACCCGTTTGTAACGTGTATATCTTGCCTGGAGGCTGCTTTGAACTGATGCTCTCCAAAGGCTTCACTAGGGACTCCTTCACGTAGGCGTAGCCTTTGGCGTTGGCTTTGACACACCAAAGGATTCAGGTCTCTACCTGTGGCACATGGGATGAAAGAGCAATAGGAGCAGGAAAGAAATGAAATCCCAGCTTTTGTGTTAAGATGTTCATTAAAGGTCTGCAGATAAAGACTGGGATTTTGTTTTCGTTCAATAAAAGCATGGGTTGCCTAGAACAGATGTTTTTTCGGGACAATCTTAACAATCACCTGGAAGTCTGATAACAATGGGACTTGGTTGTTAGCTTAATTAGCTTAATATATCAAATCTAGGTAATTTTATGTAAACGTTTTGACCGTACGGTTTTAAATCATTACTCAATTCATCCCTATTTGAAAAGTCATGGGAATTTACATCTTTAACCGACGCTTTTTAAATTTTTATTTATTTATTTATTTTTTATCATTCCGTACTAACTGCTGTTTTTATTCTTTTGTAGAACCGGAAGCAGTGACCCATATTGCATCGTGAGAATTGACAACGAGGCCATTATAAGGTACAGTACGACTGATTTTCCGTTTTCCCCAGCCTCATGTTTGGACCCTTCTTCATCACCAAAGCTCATTTTCGTCCCGGCCTTCGTAATTGAAATCCTGCCTATAATTTGCACAGAATAAACTGCTGAGAGCGGCAGTGCGGACAACAGCGGACGCTGCGGTTGGTTGTGCTTTGCGCTGTGATGAAACATCGCTTTATTTATCAATGACGTCTCAACCCCCCGGTGTTCTATCGAGACCCCGGGTGCGGCCTCCGCAAATCAAAATGAATCATGCTTCATGCTGAAACGTCCATTAAACGAGGTGTCATTGTATCGGTATCAGCATTGAATGACTCAAATGCTGCTTATGTTTCACATTGCAGTAGCCTATAAATGGGATTCTTTCATATACTGTAATTAAAAATGGTGAAATGACATTCTGAGGTGACACTGAGACACTGCTGAGTAATGAGAGCGCTTAGTCATGAGGAATTAAATGTGCGTATGAATCACAAAGCCCACGGCGTTTCATTGAAAGCAGGAGACGAGTATTTATTTTTATTTTTTTTCTGGGCTTCATGTTTACACTGCATTCCAGACCAGGGTACACCGAAAGAAAACACAAGAATCTCTGGTTAATTGTTTACTAGCTGAATTGCCTTCGTGTTTTTCTAATCGCCGAGGGTTTACTGAGGTCTTATCATCACTTCAGTTATTGGTTTCTCTATGTTGCCATGGTTTGTTCAATATCTGGTCAAGTTATTGCTCACCAAGTTTGCTTTACAGTCCAATAGACTGTTTTTTTTTTTTTTTTTTTGGCTTTTCCGTTTGTGTTTGTTAAGGGTAAAGGTTTGTTAAGAACAGCTTCAGCTTCAGCTGCAGCTTCTTTGAGTTGTTGTTTGTTTCTCCAGGAAACAAACGCCTACAGCCAAATGTCTTCAGTGCATAGAGGGAAAAATACAAAGAATTGACCTTGCTGTTTCAATACTTTCAGAGGGGACTATATCTACAAGGAACAGGTGAACATAATCAGGGAGAACAGAGCAATAACAAGAGGATACTTGACTAAAACAACAGTGACTACAGCACATGCTGTTTGTCGCCATAGGAACCGTGACTCATTTGGGGAGGGTGATACTAGGATGCGTGTTTACATTTTTTCAGATCAATGAATCTGGTCGTTCATCATTTACTGAGTCTGCCCATAAACTGCATCATAGCTCACAATACCATTTATATATTTTTCTTTTTGCTTGAAATGACTTCTTTAATCTTACTGATTCTAACTAGGGAGTAGATCTACTCTTCAGTTGATGGCCAAAAGTTTGTGGACACCTGACCATCAAACCCATATACGGGTTTTTCCCAAGCAGTTGCCACAAAGTTGAAGGCACACAATAGTCCAGAATGTCTTTGTATGCCGTAGCTTTACATATGCCCTTGACTGGAATTAAGAGGCCCAAAAGTGTTCCAGCATGACAATGCCGCTGTGCACAAAGCCAGCTCCATGAAGACATGTTTTGCCAAGTTTGGTGTGGGAGAACTCGAGTGTCCTGCACAGAGCCCTGACCTGAACCCCATGATGAATTGGAATGCTGACTGCACCCCAGGCCTTCTTTCCTGACACCAGTGCCCAACCTCACTAAAACTCTTGTTGCTGAATGGGCACAAACCCCCACAGCCACGCCTTCCAGGAAGTGGAACTTAAAAGGGGGACTTAATCAGGAATTAGATGTTCAAAAAGCAGACATGAATGTGATGTTCAGGTGTCCACAGACTTTTTTCTTAACAGAAGATAGTAATGAGATCATAAGCAAACCTTATAGCCAGCCATCTTAAGTTATAGGAACAGCTGTGGAAATGTTTAATAAAAAACTGAATGAAAAACTTTATTTATTATACAGAATTTGGCATAACCGTTCCCCTGCTGCCTGTGAGTTGTATTGCAAACGACCCCAATTTCAAACCTTTGCCTTTATAAGGAAAAGCGGCAGACCCGAGCAGGCCAGATCTGGCTGGGGGTGGAGCCTATTTCTGGGCTAGGAAATTTTTAGACGTGCTGAAACACTTAAAATTACAAACTGCACCATTAATGCCTGTAAGAAAGTGCTTTGTTTTTCGGAGTAAACTCTTAGCAAAAAGGGGTTCCTTGGATAACTGTTCGGTTTACACCAAGAACAAACCCAACAATACTAATATTTCTAACTATAAGAGAAAGATAAAATGGTGGTAACTGGTATTCTTAGCAATTTAAGCTGTTTTTAACTGAAATGTCGCTTCAGCAGTGCTTCTTTCTTTCCTACTCAGGACAGCAACAATATGGAAGACGCTGTCGCCTTTCTGGGGAGAGGAATACAATGTCCACGTTCCACCTTCCTTTCACACCGTATCCCTGTATGTGATGGACGAGGACAATCTCAGGTCAGGGTCTCGCTGTGCGTCTCACACACACGAACACTGCCATGTCCTCTCCACTTTACCACTTAAACAGATCGTTTGTTTCATTGTCTTCATTCAGAAGGGGCTACTAATGGGAAATTCATATGCTTTATTGCTAATTAGTGTCTCTATACTCTGTAAACTGTATATATGACCTAGATATAAATGAATAAATTAACACTGTGAATACGCTCACGTGTTTTTTTTGTTTTTTTTTTAAATCTGGCTTGGGTCCAGCCGTGATGACGTCATCGGAAAGGTTTCCATCAGCAAAGAGGCGCTCAGTGTGAAAGCACAAGGTAAGGCACTCCCTATGAACCTTTCCTCTGAGCTGCTGTTTATCACAATCCTGATATCGGCACTCAGCTCAGAATCACCCGCAATGACTTAATAGATCACATGAGTCCGGGTTTCCATCACTACATCACCATCATTTTGCAAATTCACCCAAAGACTCTATTTCACTTCCTTGAATTGACTGGAATACTTCCTCCTGTCCAAGTTGGGTTTTTCCACCACATAGTAGAGATGCACAATATGGGGGTTATATAATTTGATTGCAAAATGCCTTGCATTGTTTGCTTATTTCTTTGAAATAGATTTTATTGGAATTTTTTATACCTCATTTCGTTCAAGGCAACAACTATATAGGCAGCAAGTGTAGCAATAATAGAGTAATCAACATTAAGCAATTATCAGCTTTATATCTATAGAAATGTATCCGTATACGTTTTATAATATACATATTGAAGTGACATGGTAAAAAATTGGCCTGCATTGTTTTGTTCAGTTCATGTGGTTGCCACGGTGCCGCAAATCTCCCACACAAGATCGTCTGAAACCTCTTTGTCAATTGAGAGAGGTTTTAATGTGAACGGCAGTATTGAAAGACCGAATGGATGAAAAACGTCATGGAGGCAGACCAGGCAAGGACCTGACCTAACTGTAGCACCCTATAGTTTTTGTGACCATGGACGTTCAGAACCCTGACATCGCCCTTGCCGAAAAACAATAACCCACGTACAAATCTCTGAGTTTGGTAAATAGCTAACTAGCTGACCTTGGCTATCTTGCTCCGCTCGGAGTATGCATGCCTCCACTGTTACAACAATTTTCATGCAAAAACAACTACAGTCCAAATAAACAAACGAATTTGATCCGAATTTGATCAACACAGAAATCCGATTTGCCCTGCTGTCTAAACAGATCCACAGAGGTCATAGAGCTCCGATCGACGGCATAGGTCATGCCTATTGTTTTGGCTCGACCGTCAGTTGTTTATGTTTCTATATACGAGCCTCTGTCTCCTGAGAGAAGCGGACCTCTGAAGTGCCGTAAACTTCAAATAGTTTAGTAACCGAGTCCCACCAGGAGGCTTTAAGCTTTCATGCAGGGGCTGACTCATGCAGGGGCAGGGCTTGAGCCTGCAATTGATGTTCAGGAGGCTACAGACAGAGGCAACTGAGTCACAGGGTGTTGCGGGAGCTGACATTATCTCGAGTAGAGGAGAACCTTAGTCACTGCGTGCTTTAACAAAGATTTGCGTCGCTTGAACCTGCGTCAGAACATGGGACCAACAGGGCAAAGGTCCTGTGGTGGGGGATATATGTATATACATGTGTATATATATGTATGTGTGTATGTATTTGTGTGTATGTGTGTGTGGGTGTGTCTAATAACTCAAGTTGTTTTCTCATTCTTCTCATTCGAAATACCAGCTGAAACTCTTATCACGATCACTGGAAATGTAATGCAAAATAGAACCTGTTAGTCGATCACACGTCGCATTAGTCCCTTTAAGTCTCAGTCGTTATACTGGTGAATTCATGATGCGACATGGTAAAAAATGTGGCCTGCGTTGTTGGTTTTTTTTTGTTGTTTGTTTGTTTCTCTTCAGATCATGTGGTTGCCATGGTTCCCGAAATCCCCCACACAAACACCTCCGAAACCTCCGAAGTTGATTAGAAGTCCTTTTGTCAATTGTTATAGCGATCATGTGGATGTCGGTGTCGAAAGAGTCAATACTGTAGTAACAGTTAAATTAGGAAGGAAACACAAAAGGGCTGTGCCGTTATACAGTAGGAAAATAATCAACGTTGACCATTTCTAATTACATTTAATGTTTTGGAAGGTCCGCGAGAAAAGTTAGTTCCTGTTATCACTTAAGTAATAATGGTCGTTCCCACATCAGCCTTTCTTTCTCTCTCTGTCTCTCAACATCTTAACAAGATAAAATTGCAGCTCGTCGTGTTACCGACAGTCCTCAAGACTTTCCCATAGTAGAAAACGTTTACGGAATAGCTTTTCCTCTGAATGTTCCAACGCCCTGACACTGGAGACTCCTTCCTTCATGTTAAACAAACGGGACATTTCACCAGGTCAATAATTGCAAATGGTTTTTATTTTACGTGGAGATGGTATAATAGAAACAATAACGTATGAGAAGATTAACGAACGCACTCTGACCAATCCGAATCAAGAATTCGGTGGTTGAACTAACTAACTAACAATATACTGTATCAGGCATCTATAAGCAGTGTTCTCTCTCCTATACAGCCGTAGTTTCTTTTATACCAGAGATGCAGCCCGTATCCAGCTCCGAAATCCGACTCTTTCCATTCACATTCAAGCCGTGTTCGTATGTGGCGCCAAATTTGATTAAAATCTCATTTCTGGACTCGCGACCCAGTTCGACCGTTCAAACCTCTTATCGTTACTTGTGTAGATGTAATGGAAATTCAGAGCCCGTTTTACAGCGCACTAGTCCTGATGGTGCGTTTAAGCACCAGCCATTTATATGCACACTCTCTACTCCTCGCTCTCTCCATGGAGCGAGACAGCTCTTTGTGCTCTCATTTCCTCCCAAGGCACGCCGCTACGACTTAATGAGAAGGCCGTGTTGAGGAAGGCATGGAAATAGCAGCACGCTCCCCACGCCGCAGTTGACAGGGTGTGAATAGGTTGCTCGGCTGGAGCCTAGCAAGTGACTTGAGCTCGTCTCCAGGAAGCTGAGACCTACAAGTAGGAGACCTGAAAGCACACATAATGGCTCTTCTAATAGGTTAAGCCTACACCTGCTGTGCCACCTATAGGGACACCTACAGAGACACTGATGTGAGGAGTAACCCAGTTTATATGGTAGCTTCTGTAAAACTCTGGCATATGCTCCAATAATCAGACGCCTGATTGACTGACTGCAGTCAGGAGTAGTAGTGATAATGAAAAGTGATGTAGTTAAGGAGCATGACGCAGGCGTCATGATGAGACGGGATGAAATGTGAGAAGGAAGAAGGAAGCTGTAGCTCACAGTTCCAGGTCAGTGAATCACATAGTCACGTAAAGTCCATTTTTACAGTCAGACCGTTCACATGCTTGTAAGCAAGGTAACGTGCGTCATGATATACCACAGCGCTGTTGAATTCTTCATTCTGATTGGAACATACTGTAGCTGATACCATAGGTTTAGGTTAATGCACTTGTTCTTATCGTTGCCATAGTAACAGCTCATCCAGAGAGACTTGTACAGTGGGTTTGTATTAGATTTAGGTGTTTATGTGAACCTTCATTTTCTGATTGAGCTCTTGTAAGTAAATTATTCGGCTGTGTGTGAACGTAGTTGTGTGTGTGTGTGTGTGTGTGTGTGTGTGTGTGTGTGATTTGGTGTTGTTGTAGCTGATCTGGGATCATTAGATCAATACTGACTGTCACTATGGCTGTCATGTCATGTCTCCCAACACTGCAATTGGATAGACTAAATCTCATCCTCGTGGTCTGAGTGTTCTCTCTCTCACACACACACACACACACACACACACACACACACACACACACACACACACGTCTGGTGGTTATTATAGTGATTTTCAATCCAATTTTCCCCTTTAACTTCAGCCACAGGACTGTGTAATAAACAACGGTTTCGCCATGCTTTCCCATGAGAAAAAAGAAGTGGGCGAAATTTAATTCGTTGTCTTTTCTCGTTACAGTGTTTTTTTTTTTTTCCCCGATCCCGAGCGCACAGGGACGCAGGCTGGAAATGTTGGGCGAATAACAGTGGCGAGTAATTGAGTAAATTTGCAGAGCTCATTAATGTAGCACGGGTTCAAAGCAAACGCTGAATGCCTCTCTCCGTCACGTTGAGAAATCACCGTCGTGTTTGAAACCCCCCTGGAATGATGCTTGCAAAACGAAAGAAGTGTTTTTTCCGTTCAGCTAAATGGTCAAATTGACAAGGCTTGGCCGGATGCAATTTGCGTTCAGGCTACTCAGTGGAGCAAAAAAAAGGCATAATGGGCCACGATAAGGCTGACTTGGAATACTAATAGGGAGGAGAACTCCGGTCAACTTTTCCACTGGGATATACAAAGAGATCTTTAAGGATTTCGCTGAAATTCAGTACAGGGCCCTACATGCGGAGCAAACTTTTCACAGACGAGCCGCAATATTAAACGTAACTATAAATGGATAGAAAGTACAACACATTGTGTCGATGAGGAATGAAAAATAGACTGCTGTTATTGGGAAATAATCAACTTCAGGGTGGTGGTGGCTCAACGGTTAAGGCTCTGGGTTACTGATCAGAAGTGCCAAGCTGCCAGTATTGGGCCCTTGAGCAAGGCCCTCTCTACTCCAGGGGGCGCTGTATCATGGCTGACCCTGCGCTCTGACCCCAACCTCCTGACAAGCTGGGATATGCAAAGAAAAAGAATTTCGCTATGCTGTAATGTATATGTGATCAATAAAGGCTTCTTCTTCTTCTTCTTCTTATAATAGTAACTCTGCTTCATGTCAGGCTGCATCACACCACCTTGCCGTTGATTCTTTTCCCATAACAGCACATCACACGGTGTTTTCTTCCTTACTTATCCCACGCCTTACAGTATGTACAGTACTTTCATGGAATGAAAGGAAAGTCTCCTTTTGAATGAAATCTTCGGTCTTCATTTGGTACGCACTATTCCGCAAGCGAGTTATATAATCAATACAGAATTCACACTTGATCAAAGGTCTGAAAGCAGCGTAGCGGTCCTGGGATTTAAACTTCGAACCTTCTGGTCACTAAGGCAGTACCCGAAACCACTGAGCTCCCGCTGACCTGTGTTTACCTGACCCTTTCTGCTCTCCGGACCTGCCTGATCCATCCTGATGCCCTACCTCTGGATGGATCGCTCATCAACTGGAGGCTACAACCTGGAGATTGCTGACGACGGTACCGCTTGAAGTACCATGGAAATGGTTTTGGACCTCAATTCCACATGGACGTTCTCGCTGTGGTTGCTGGGACTACGGTCGCTGCGATGGCCTTGGGACTGCAATTACTACATACAAATTTGCACTCAGATCTCCTTTAGTGAACAGTGGACTAGTTCAACAAACAGACTTCATGTAAAAACCATAATGAACTTCCCTTTACTTTCACACGATCCGTTGTTACCCAGAGGAGGACGGGTTCCCTTCTGAGTCTGGTTCCTCTCAAGGTTTCTTCCTCATATCATCTTAGGGAGTTTTGCTCAATAGGGATACATTCACACACTTAAAATCTGTATCCTGTGTTTATATATATATATATATATATATATAAAGCAGCTTTGAGACAACGTCCATTTCTAAAAGTGCTATACCAATCAAATCGAATTGAATTGAACTTCATTTCTCTTAATCTTTTTTTTTTTTTTTTGCTCGATTGATTTCCTAAGAGCCGACGTAACGATGCGTTCTGTCTTCGTCCTTGCTTTTGCAGTTCCTGATCTGTCTATAGAGTCTTATTCCTCAGCGGTCTTCGCTCTGATTTTCTCCGACGTGTAATTCTGCCGAAGCTTGCAGGTCTTCTGTTGAGCTGCGGACATGAATTAATCGATTCGAGTAAGCTTCTTAAAGCCTGAGGCGCCGAGCAATTGATATGGTGTCAGATTTATTTTTATTGTACAGTGATTGTATATCTCTAGACAAACTATCGAGGGCTCGATATTGAACCTTACAACAGAGCTTTTTTTTCTGTTAGACAGGGCTCCGCTTTATGTAAAAAAAAAAATATATATATATATATATATATATATATATATATATATATATATATATATATATATATATATATATATATATATAATAAATAAAAATGACATATGTTAAAAAATACAAATGTTTACATATAGTCCACATGACACAATAATGACTGAATTTACACAAATGAACTGGTTCAAAAGTTTACATACGCTTGATTTTTAATACCGTGTGTCGTTACCTGATGCTAACGATACCTGACGATACCGGATGATCAACGACTGTTTAAAAAGTATTGTGAGAGTTCATGGATTCCCATTGTTTATCCTGAGCAGTTAAACTGCCCACTGTTCTTCAGAAAAATCCTCCAGGTCCTGCACATTCTTTGCTTTTCCAGAATCTTCTGCATATTTGACTCCTTTCCAGCAGCGGCTATATGATATTGAGATCCATCTTTTTACATGGAGGACGACTGAGGGACTCGTACACGACTATTACATAAGGTGCAAACATTCACTGACGCTCAAGAAGGCAACACGATACATTAAGATCCAGGGGGATGTAAATTTTTGAACAGGATGGTCGGTATGAATTGTTCTTATTTTTTCCATTTAGTACTTCCATTCAGAAGCTTACTTGTTTCCCAGAAGACAAAATAATAGCAATTTACACCGACACGCAACAGGGTCATGGGTGCCCAAGGCTCATTGATGCATGTGGGGAGCGAAGGCTAGCCCGTCTGGTCCGATCCCACAGAAGACCTACTGTAGCAAAAATTGCTGAAAACGTTAATGCTGGTGATGATAGAAAGAACACACAGTGCATCACAGCTTGCTGCGTACCGTGCTGACCCCTGTCCTCGCCTGAAAGCGCCTACAATGGACACTTGAGCATCAAAACTAGACCATGGATCAATGGAAGAAGGTCGCCTGGTCTGATGAATCATGTTTTCTTTTACATCGTGTGGACGGCCAGATAAGTTGCGTGTGCGTCGCTTATCTGGGGAAAAGATGATACCAGGATGAACTATGGGAAGAAGGCAAGCCGGCGGAGGAAGTGTGATGGCCTGGCCAATGTTCTGCTGGGAAACCTTAGGTCCTGGAATTCATGTGGATGTTACTTTGACGCATACCACCTACTGAAACAGATCAAGTACACCCCTTCATGGCAACGGTATTGCTCCCTGCCACACTGCAAAAACTGTTCAGGAACGGTTTGAGGAACATGACAAAGAGTTCAAGGACTTGACCCAGCCTCAAATTCCCCAGATCTCAATCCGTTCGAGCATCTGTGGGATGTGCCGGACAAACAAGTCCGATCCATGGAGGCCCCACCTCGGATCAGAGCTGTTGTGTTTTGGCAGCACAAGGTGGACCTGCACAATATTAGGCAGGTGGTTTTAACGTTATGGCTGATCGCTGTATATCCACTTCACATTTACATGCATAATGCCTTTTGACTTTTTACTTATAAATATGAACAAAATAAGTATGTATTCCTATGCACTTTTTTTTAAAAAGGAAATTGATAGGGGAAAAAATATTCACAAATCACAAATTACCAACATTAGTACTTTGTTGCAAAGCTGTTGTTGGCAATTGCAGTAAGAAGTAATTAGTTCTTGGCAGTATTGCGGTTCACTTTTATCCACTTCTCTTAGCAAATCATCTTCAATTCCCCAATGCATTGTGGGTCCCTCTTGGACTTTTTGGAGTTTCTAAAAGCAACCTTTTTTTTTTTTTTTTCTCCTCCCAACATGATTAGCTTACTCTCTTTATTGCCAAAGAGCTCATTTTTTGTTTCATGTTTTGTTCCAGAAGAGTTCTGATTCACGTGTGAATTTCAGAAGCACATCTCTGTGTATATAAGTGTTGCTTATTGTTCTCTGTGTAGCCGTTGTTCCTGCTGCTCTCAGGTCGTCCTGCAACTCCGAGAGCGTTGTGTTGTGAAATTTTGCATGCACTGGAAGTATATAAATGACAAAACAAAAATGGTTGAATGCTTGTTTCCCTATCAGTGGATGTATTTGTTGTGGTATAGACCACTTTCCTGACAACAAAAGAACATAATGATGGAAGTCTCCAGAAGAACTCGGGGAGATTCTCTTAGAAAAACCGGCTTACCAGCTAATTTCCTTATAAAACTGCACATATTACCATCAGAGACCAGCTATTATCTTTTCAAGCAAGTTCCTGTCACGCCAAATACTGACGTTGTTTAGTTTATTATTGTTTACTGCTCTTTATAGTGTTTCCTTAATGTTGAAACGGTGAATTTCATTATTTTTTTATTATTTTTGAAGGTATCGTTGCTTTACAGCGGTTCTTTTGCACAGTGCTGTATGTGTATATATGCATGACCTTGCGACAATTTCAGTGTGTATGGCTGCATATGCATCTCATTGTTTTTGCCATACGCAGGTCTAGATGGCTGGATGAACCTGACTGAGATAGATCCCAATGAGGAGGTTCAGGGAGAGATTCACCTGCAGATCTCACTGCTGGGGGACGGCGACGTGCCGCGCAAACTGCGCTGTCGAGTTCTGGAGGCCAGGTGAGATTTCAAAATCTGATGAGTTCCGTCACTTAAACTGGGCTGACTATGATTAAAAAACGGTACGATAGTGATGTCACAAGTGGTGTATCTTTGATGGCAAATGTTGCCATTTAATGTTATGTGTAAAGGAAAAAAAAGTTGTATCATTAACCAGCAAATCCTCTTTTATGTATGTACTGGTTTTGGATATGGAAATGCTTTGGTCTGGTCCAAATGTAGTTTTGTTTCTGTTTTCTAGAGATCTGGCCAAAAAAGACCGCAACGGAGCGTCGGATCCATTTGTCCGAGTCAGATATAATGGCAAAACCCACGAAAGTGCAGTAAGCAATTACATCCTCTGCATTCATCCCACAGCCAAACCTCAAAAGTTGAATAGGTTCAGTCAGAGAGAGAGAGAGAGAGAGAGAGAGTGAGCGAGAGAGAGGTATAGAAAGTAAGTAAAGAAAAATATAAGAAAGAAATAAAAGTAACAAGATCCAAGGAATGGGAAGGTGAGGAAAACATAACGTAAAAACAAAAGAAAATGGGTAAATAAAAGGTCAAATAAGAAAGAATGACGAAAAGAAAGCTAGAGAAAAGAAAGGAAGGAAAGGGAAAATGATAGACAGCGAGTAATGGAAGATATAAATAACAAACAATTCAATTAAGCGAAGCAGAATGCAAGAAGTAAAGAACTAATGAATATAAGACAGAAACAAAATGGAAACGTCCACAATACCTCTGTATTTACATTCATTATTATTATTATTATTTTTTTTTATGAATTATTAACAAACCTTTCCCTGGTTCTCTGGAAAAATATCAAATATCATAGTAAGCATGATCTGTTTTGTATAATGGTAGTATACCTTCCTTGCTGGCTTGCATTCATATATATATATATTTTTTTTGTATTTTAAAGTGTTTCTTCATTACATTTTGTATAAAGCCTCGTCCTAATCTGTATCAGGGACACTTATTAACTCTGGGTCTTGCTAATTGTTGTCTCTTTTGCTAATCTCTGGAAGATAAATAGCTCATTGGGCTCACATCTGATGATGTAATCGAGCTGCGTTCGATTGAATTGTGTTGCCGTTCATGCGACGCCAGTCTTACACAACGCTGTGGCTGTGTAGGTGGTGAAGAAGTCTTGCTATCCACGCTGGAACGAGAGTTTCGAGTTCGAGCTGGACGACACTCTGGCCGACAGCCTGCTCAGCGTGGAGGTGTGGGACTGGGACCTGGTGAGCAGAAACGACTTCCTCGGAAAGGTAACTCATAAATCTTCAGTCTGCTTGAATTCAGTGACTATATAAGAGTACTTTTAAATAATCTAAGTTAATTAATGGGAACACTTTGGGTCTATAAGAGTGAGTATATGATTTCTATCTAAATACATGACATTTGCACCTCTATAGCAGCGGAAATAGTTTGCGTGATGTAAAATTCAACATGGAGTCACTGGTAACACTTTCTTTGAAGGATACCTATATTGGGCCTTCATACGTATTGCATAAATGTTTTATTAAGCAATGCTGGAATATTGATGAAAGGCTTTACGTAGACGAGTTTTATATAGAAGAGAGAATAAGGCTCGGTTACCTTTATAGTAATTTTTTCCACCATTTACTCATATGGTTATCTCCAAATTCCCAGCCACCAGCCACCTCTCCACTATCACATGACCAACCGGGGAGGGTGAAGGCAAACACGTGCTTCCTCAAAGACCTGTAAAGACGTGTAAAGAGGAAAGTGCCTATCTTCCCTCTTCAGCATACATGAGCACACATATCTACGATCGGCTCGTGTCAACGTGATTGACATGAGAGAAACTATATGTTCCCTCCCACCCATGGCCGGTTTTTCTCCCTACACTACCAGCCGTTGGTCGCTGTGGCATCGTGAGGATTCGAACATGTGATCTCCTGACAACAGAGCGAACCATTTTCTATTGTGAACCTTTTTTTTTTTTTTCCTCTTATCCCTTAACAGCACTCACCTGAAGATCACACATCTTCAATAAAGTATCTGAGTTAGCCTGAAGTTGTAGAGGTTTGGGTTCTCCAGAAAGAGAGTGTTATGAATGCAAGATCGATCGTTTCATTTTGAGGAGACGGAAATCAATCGCACGATTGATTACATCACGAGGAACCTCGAGGAACATCATTCAATACCCATTTCTATTAGTGAAGACAAATCAATAATGAAGACTGAAAATGACAGATTGTCACGAATTCCTCTCTCAAGCATGTGGCGTGTTTCCCAGTGGAAAGGGGATTTGTTTTGTTTACGTTATGGCCATGTTCCTTCGTTTTGGTTTCCGTCTCCGCCCCTGTCTTATCATTGGTTTGTTTCCCTGATGTGTACGCCTGTTCAGAGTTCAGTCCTCATTCGCAGAGCCTTGTCTTGCGTTTATGTGTCTTACGGAGCCTTGTTTAATTTCCCAGATGGCGCCGGTTGTACAACTAATGCCTGTTTTTATTATTATTTTTTGGTTATGGATTATCACCTTTTGATATTGCCTATGGGGGGCACAGCGGCTCCGTGTTTAGTACATTTGCTTCGCATCTAAGGAGCTTGCACGTTCCCCCCGTGTTTCGGGGGTTTCCTCTGGGTTTCCAGTTTCCTCCCTCAGTCCAAAAACATGCGTTCTCGGCTGATTGCCATTTCCAAATTGTCCGTAGTGTGTGAATGTGTGCGCGATTGTGCCCTGCGATGGGTTGGCACCCTGTCCCGGGTGTCCTCCACGTTGGGCCCAGAGTTCCTAGGGATAGGCTCCCCTGCGACCTTGTGTATTTGCTGCGTATGTGCTATATATATGTATCGCAATATCGTTTTACAACAGGTATAAACTTTGACTGTAATTGTATACCAGTGTTTTTACTAACCGCTTCAGTATTCTGGTAATTGCCAAAGTCATAAGGATTGTATTATTAGTGTGCAAGTGCATTCACATGAGTTATGGGTGCAGTTTGGATGGAAATTGAAGAAGAAATCATAATGAAGCCCGTAAACATTAAAGGCCTTGTGATGGAGCTTTGGGGGAACGCCAGGATGAATCTGTGCCACTGCTGATTCCATACACCATTATTAAGATTATTTGGTGCTACAGTACTGTTCATATTTACATTTTGAATCAATGTAGTACTAAACAGTGAGGTGTCAATGATTTGTGTTGGCGTATTTGTGTCTGGATTTATTTTGGCTCGTCAATTATGGGATATAACCTCATCACTCGTGTGAGATCACATTTTAGGGCTTTTAACCCTCATAGCTTCCAGTGTGTTCCATTTCACGTCGGCCGGCTAAACAGTCAGTCAGACCGAATTTCCCACCCTGCGAATAAACGTCTCGATCATTGTCTCTGCCTCGGCTTGCTTTGACATTTAATTTTCGAGCCGTTTGATACGTCACGTCTCGTCTCGTACTCTCCCTCAGGTCCTGTTCAACATCAACAGGCTTCAGTCGGCGCAGCAAGAAGAGGGTTGGTTTCGCCTGGGGCCTGACAAACCCAAACACAGCCAGTACGAGTAAGTGCTTTTCACTTCATGGCATCTACATTACGTCCAACAGCCCGCTTCCACACGGAAGAGTGAATAAAGGAAGATTTAGCAGATTTCGAGACTTGAGATATCTTAAAACAAACAATTTCCTCAAAACCTGCTTGTCTACACGTCTAAATACAGCTAAATATCTACATACATGTTATGTCACTTAGGAAGCGTTAATCTTTTCCGCGGCTAAACCCTGGACTTTTTTTTTTTTTTTCCATTCTCCGTATGTGTGTTTATGCAAGGAGGATTATAAAGCAGACTAGGGTGATATCAGGGCTTATGAGAATATAGCGATTGGGTCACGGTGATGACGAATGTGGCGCACGTGTGTGTGTGTGTGATAAGGATTAGGAGGAGAGTATTTTGCGGACACGTCATGTCATGGCGGTGTGACAGAGTTTATAGCCCAGATAGATCATCCATCCACCTGCTCATTCATGCATTCACACACTCTTATGCACAGTGTGGTCAGAAGGTGTTGATTAATTTTCTATAACAACAGCCCTGGACATGATGAATAAAAAGTAAAATTAATATATATATATATATATATATATATATATATATATATATATATATATATATATATATATATATATTTTTTTTTTTAAATACTAGAACGAAATAAACAGTGCAATAGATTTGATAGTTATGCTCTTTTAATTGGGTGGGTGGGTGGGGGGGCGGGGCCTTTGACTTGACAGTAATATCATCCTATAACTATAAATGATACATAAAAAGTAAAAAAAAGAAAACCTACTACAAACAAATAATCAAACAAATAAATAAATAGGACAACGGATTTGGCATTTATGATTTTCTACATCAGTCATATATAAATGATGTAAATGTGAAATGATAAATAAAGTTATAAAATATCATTTTAAATAAATTCATAATGTAATAGTCAAGTATGGGTATAGGCTTCAGATTTGCCCAGTTATATATTAAAGTCTATATACAAAGGCCAGTATAGCATGTTTAAACCCATTTCTGCAGCACATATGACAAACCACCGGCACGGGTTTGGCTTTTAAATCCCGTCTCTGGTGACGTGATGCAATCCTAATGAAATCATTTGTGGGGGAAAAAATTCCGAAGGAAAAAACAAAGCACTCATGATCTACTCCTTTCCCTTCCTGTTTGATGCATACTTGAGTCAGTCAAGCTGCCGTCATTATTTGTTGTCTTATCCCCCCCCCCCCCCAGTCTCTTTTTCCTCGTCTTCTTCTTGATTGTTTTTATTTTTATTTTTTATGCCCCGCCATCTGCTGCCTGCTGTTCGGCGACTGGCTGCCGATGGTGGCGCTTGGCACACGCTCATTTGTCTTCAAAACTCCCACTCTCCCATAAGTGATAGCCCTCTTTGGCATTGAGATCATGGAGTGCAAGTGATGGAGTGGAGCTGAGCGTGGGTGTGCTGTGAGTAGGCACTGGGAAAATATCACGCCGGAGAAGAAAAATGGATGTGATCAGACTCTTCAGGAGAGCAAAATAATGGCTGGTATTTTATCATAGGAGCCCCGGCGTTGCAGCATGTTCTGTCTGTAAATATATAAAATGGCACAGTGGGATAGGACGAAGTGGAAGTGTATATGCTGCAGAGGACAATTTTTGAAAATGTTTAGTCCTACATTTACATCAAAAAACTGTTTTTATGGACTATATCTTAAAAAAACCCAACAATTTAAAGAATTTTAGGCGGCTAGTTGATAAATTGTTGCCGTTTGGCAACAATGTGCAACGCTGGAAAGTTTCATACAGTCAAAAATAACACAAAATGTATAAGACTACAATTCCAATTACTGCATTTTCCAGACTACAAGTTCCAGAGTTTTTGCCAACTAGCAAACATGTCAAAGTGATATCTTCTAGCAAGGAATCACAGCTATACGTAGTATGTGGATGGATTTACTCACTCAATAATACATACAAAAATCTGATCCAAAACATGTTTTGTAGTATATTTTAACATGTGACGTATTATCTTTTAATAATCTTTCAAATATACATTTAATGACGTATCGTTTTAATTATGTCTCTTGAATTCTTAATTGTTTGTCTTGAAACACAAAGCTCAGAAAACAAGGTTGCAAAATGTCTGAAATTACAACATTCTTACTTTGTGAAAATTAAATATATATATATATATATATATATATATATATATATATATATATATATATATATATATATATATATATATATTGGAGAGTCCTGGTGTTTTTTTGGGGGGGGTTGCCTGTTTTTCAATTCATGAATCCATTATCGCGTGTTTTTGCCATTTGGCAACAATGACATTTTACCATTTAACAGAATACTCCAAATATATCAACTTGTTTAAATGTCAAAAAAAAATGTTACCTTGTCTCAGATAATGTTTCAATTTTTCCTTTAAGTACTTTTGCCTAAATGTTGAAAAATGAATCCCATTTTGAGAGCGCTCCAAGGATTACCTTCACCATGCCATGTGATTGCAGAAAATCATAACATGGCTTTTTTTTTTAAAAATTATTATTATTATTATTATTATTATTATTATTATGTTGATGTCAAAGCCTCCATTTTTTCCAGTTAAACAGGAAAATAATAGTTTTGTATTATTGCAAAAAAAAAAAAAAAAAAATTGGAGATAAATGAATTGTTGCCATATGGCAACACCATGCAGTAAAGACTTAGCAAATTAAGCAAATCATTTCAAATCATTTTAGAAGTGTGCTGAAGCTCATAATATTGCATCAGCTGCTTTATTTTATTATTACAATTATTATTATTATTATTATTATTTTATTTTATTACAATTCACATTTTAGTAAACATTTCAAACAGAGCCCAACAGAGCACCAGGCTTCAAAGGTTCAATTCTTTCTCAAGCTTCAGCAGATCGGATGCTGCTCTGACCTTCGGCAGCTGCCGCCTACAGACCGTGACATTGTTTTTCCTTTTATGCGCTCGTTTTCAGTTGATTTCTTCGCGCCAGCTTTATACACCTCCATCTACCCACTCGCTGTTAAAGCCGTCTCTTTTATGGCCCGTTTTATTCACAGTAATAGAGTCATTTTCTTT